>NW_017298703.1:398996-523788 GCF_001594075.2 Trachymyrmex cornetzi | reverse complement strand
ATTCAAGACCAATATTTTGCAATTTTTAATAATTAATATCTTGTTAACTATTGCTGACACCGCAAAATGGTACAGGACTTTTTGATTCAGTATAGGCTGTTCTACCCACGTATGACAAAAAATGCGGTAGTCGCCAAACACCCTGTATAAGAAATATTATTGTATAAAACACGTGTATATTATGAGACTTTAAATTAAGAAACAGTATAAATTCATATATATTCGTATACAAAAAGATAATTTTGTTGAAACATCTAAAAATTTAAGTACATGCAGATCTGAAAATAATTGGTTAACCTATCAAAATAATTATGTAAAACACTCAAGCTGGTTAAAATGTCAAAACTTTTTGCAGCACTGCTCTTCATGCTTGAGTTTCTTACATAATTATTTTGACAGTTCAGCAAAAATTATTTTCTATATCTCTCTAAATCTTGAGATAATTCAGTAAAATTATTCTTTCTATGGTTTATATATATATAACGTAATGTAAAAATAACACTCATTACATTACTAATGTAATCAAACTGTAAATTATTTTATAAATTCTTAGATTTCCCATTTTTCAAAGAATATATTATAGATTAACCATTTGATATTAACAGCCATTACTATTTCAAGTATAATAGAAAATTTAATGGCTGAGAATAAAATCTTTCCTTTATTCACATTTTCCGTATTCGTTACCAACATTAAAATAGTCTTTCCTAAAATGGTCGACTCAATTGAATCAGTATTCGTAAGACTTCCCTCATATGCGCAGTTCACGTATGCATCTTTCCGCTGTTCGCGGATGAAACGAGCTGTATGACGAGCACCGTAATGATGCAACCGGGTACGGCGCCCTTATGGCAAACGTGGTGCACGAGGAGGAACGAGCGAGGCATGCCTCGTGCACGACGCGCCTCTTCGAATACAGTCTAAGTATATACAGGGTGTCCTAAGTATTCAACATCCTTCCTCCTGACTCCACATTCTTTAACGATTCCTCTCTCTCTCTCTCTCTCTCTCTCTCTCTCTCTCTCTCTCTCTCTCTCTCTCTCTCTCTCTCTATTCGCGAATTATTCCTCGTCACGATTTATATACGTTGTAATCATTGAACATTTCGGAGATAAACAATCAACCTTATTCTATATAATTTCAAACAAAAAAAAAACAGAAAATTACCCTCGAGTTTATCTATTATAAAACACTGACTGTCCGATATCGATTGTTCTCGTTGAAATAACTTGATTAGCCGAGACTATAATCTCTTAGGTATTTATATTGTTTAATTTATCAAAAAAATAATCAAAGTAATTTTTTACTATCAACAGTGTACCCAATTTTTGAAAAAAAAATTATTCAAAACAATTACTCGGAATTACTAATACAAAAATCATTTAATCGTGTGAAACTTATTACCGTTAATACTGTAATAATGTATTATTCTATTTCTGTCGAGTTATTACCTAATATCCAATTAATATCATATTACAGAATTAATGTATATACGATTTAATTAGTGATTTATTTCCCATTTTTCTAACTCCACAATTATTCGCGCCATAAGTAGCATGCTTTTATACATACCTAATTACATTTTCGAATCTCATAAAAAAAGTGTTAAAAGAAACTGGTTAGCGTTCATTTTAAAATCAAGAAACCTCGCTATACTCTTAAGAGAAGGAACGAGTCGAGACACCCTGTGTATGCACGTGTAGACGTGTATACACGTCGAGTCCTAGATTCTTGCTTTCGTATCCGTGAGAGAGGAGAGAAGGAACAGACCCGTGGCTCGCCAGTCCCACGGGCCTCGGTGTCCTCAGTTATCTCGGCCGGGCGGCGTGATGGGAGGAGGGAGGTAAGACGTGGGGCCTTACCTCCGCGATCCTCTTCTCTCGGTCCCCTTTCTCTCTCGTGGCCAGTCCCGCCAGTCCTTTCGAATCCATCCGCCTGCCTGTTCGCCTCATCTCTGTCTTTTTCCACAAGACGCCAACGCCTGTTGGCCCGAGATCGTTTTTCCTTCTCTCTTTCTCTTCATATCTCTCTCTCTCTCTCTCTCTCTCTCTCTCCCCCCTTTCTCTCTCTCTCTCTCTCTCTCTCTCTCTCTCTCTCTCTCTCTCTCTCTCCCCCTCTCTCTCCCCCCTCCCCTCCCTATTGCTATTTCTTACATTTAATTCCGCCTTGTCTGGTAGTGATCTCTACCTCTTCGTCACGACCGCGAGAACTCACCTCTGGACTTTCGTAAAATATGTATCCGCGTCTCGTTGATAATGAGAGGAGAACTCGCGAGCGAGGAGGCTGAGCTCTCGACTTCGATCTCGCGACTTCTTCGCGGAGCGGAGTGATTTCCTCGTTGCCCCCCTTGATTTACGTTTGCCAATGATTTATGCCGGCGCCGTGTCGATTAATAAGCGTAGCGTGCATGTAACGTTTGAAGCCCAGCAGTGGCAAACATTAGCAAACGCTGTGGTGGCGTAGGAGTATCGCGCAGTGCACAGGAATTTCAAGGAACGATCATTCTCCAACGTCGCTCAGATTTGATACACGAGCCTCTTCTTGACAGAAAAAAAAAACTTTTACGCAACTTTCGGCGTGATTTGTCTGAGCATTATTTTACGTCTCGAATGTAATTTACCAAGATGGATATGTATTGTATTGTTACCCAATATCGTTTTCTACATATATTTGTCTCTTAAATTTTGAAAATAGAAATATCCTTGATCTGCAATTATTGCATAATCGAAATTTTCAGTAAACAATTCTTTAGTCATAAGAATAAAATAATTATCCATAAGAATAAAGACGCAGAAATTTATTATGAAAGAAATAATGCCTGATATAATTCTTAATCTCCACATAGTATCAAATATTTATTAAATATTCAAGTCTTTAAAATTATACGAATTTCTAGTCCTTGTATTAAGTGTATTAGCTCTGTCCATCTGGCCTCTTTAGCTCTTGATCTTTAAACGTATATACGTGCGTCTTTACCTGCGAAAGAGACAAACAAACTCGGGTGCCAATGCGTTCTAAAAACAATTCGCGTATCGACCTCTCTGAACAAATACACGATGTAATCCAGCGAACCTTTCGCGCCTGTTATTTCAGGTACCCCTCTTCCCAACTCCGAATGATCTTGCCTACGTTTTTTCTTTGCACGATCGGATTATACTGGATTGTATTTCAAAGGGAGTCCGCTTAGTGTGTGGTCGAAACAGGCGTGTTTGCCAAATTCAATGGCACGAAAAAGATAGGGAGCAAAGCCTCCCTTTTTCTAAATTTTGGCAATTAAATAAAGTACCTGTTAACATATCCAAAAACATCTAAAATATTCCAATTTATTTTTATTTTTCTTATTAAATCAGATTATTTTTTGACCTTTTCTTTAACTATAACCTACTCATTGCACTATTATTTACAAAAGAATATAGATGTTTAATGTGTAGATGCCTGTGAGCGTCTGCAGACGAAGACGAGTATGTTTGCTAAAGCTAAATATCTGTGTGGATTATCCCTGCGGGATAGCATATTTCTAAGCAAAAATAGTGAACGATTATTTGATTTTAGAACTGTATTTTTTTAGAAACAAGAAAAAGATCGTTATAAATGAATAAGCTATGAACTTTTCCTACATTGAGAAAAAGATATTAAAAAATTTATTTGTCAGAAATATTTTTATTTCACTGAAATCAATTTTTATGATACGGCGAAATAAAATAAAATTTTATTTCTAGCAAATAAGCTATCTATTTTATTTTTTTATAATTCATGAGGTATATTTCATAGAAATGTATATTTCGTCATCACAATCAAATTTTTTCATATAATTAAGAAATATCGGAGAAAACATCGTAAGTAATATCTGCTTCGCAATACTTAAACATTTTTCTCTCAGTACATACATCTCATGTAGAATGTAGATAATAAAGAATAACGTAATAAAAATTGAATGAAAACAAAATTAATATACGACTGACAATAGATAAAAATTAAAAATCGTGTTATTATCCTAAAGTAATCATGTTAGGATAGGGAAGACGATCGGGGAGTCATTATCCGCACCTCTGATAACGACGTTGCAAGATCTTCTTTTCGAGTCGGGGACCGGAAAAGGTACGGAGAAAAAGAACGAACGGACGACCTCGTTTCTCTTTGCCATCCTTCCTCATCATATACCGGAATGAAATTGCCCGCGGAAGGCCGGCGGAAGGCCGACCCGTAGACTTTCTGAGGTTAACCGTGCCGCCTGTTAATGGTCAGAGCCACGAAAGCCGGCCGTATTTTAAAGTCGCCAGTAGTCGGCAACGAACTCTTTTGCGGCGTCGATTAACTCCAGCGAAAGCGCCGAAACGAAGACACGGGAACAAGAGAAAAAAGGAAGTAGTTCCGCTTTTACACGTTTTTTAAGAGATCCAGAAGGTTGGATAATTGAGGGATCTCTCCACATTCACATGAATTTATTGTGCCACCGTGAAATAACTTTAGACAAGAATACAGAACTTTATAAATATGTAATCACAGTTTTATGAGAAAACGATATGAATCTGTGCATCGATACAGAAAATCTACACAAGAGTTGTTATCGCGATCTATCGAGTTGTCATTTCATTTCACTCATCATTTTTCTACTAGTTCAAAATTGATTTTCTTTCTTCTTTCAAGCCTCTTTTAATTCAGGAAACTGCGTCCTCGTAAATATAGACTTTGAAAATTCTTACGGGCGAGCTCCACCACCAAAAGAAACTAGACAAATAGATTTGGGTTGGAAGTTGGAACCTCGTCACGTGGAAAATTGTAAACCCAACAACATTCAGTCATTTTTTGTAAAAATAATTACCGATACCTAAGGAATATCAAAAAGTGGGCATTTTTTATACACCTATCTTGCATATATTATCTGTAAAAACGATCAATTTTCGAGGATATACTAATTCTATATCCATTCGCTCTCAGCCTGTGGATTCCTGCGGCGCAAGAGGAAGTTCACTGAAGAAACGCGGCGATAAAAATACGTCGATAATACGATATTTTATCATTATGGACATGGACGAGTCGAACAAAGTCGCGGACCTCCCGCATCGAAAGCGCCGAATGATCTCTCGAGAGCGGCTCCCGGTTATTGAATGTCGAACGCGAAGGAGCGAACGATCGATCGCGTGACGAGGCGAAAAAGAATCGAGCGCGCGCGCTCGCGCTATCTAGATGAAGTTCATTAGAACGCGCGCTCTGAACCCGAACACGTTAAAGTCGTTTGCGTTACCAGCACTAGTCCCTCCATCAAGCGTGAGCAAAGCCCGGGAAAAGGTCTGCTCCAGTTACGAAAAAAAATGGATTAATTATCATGGAGTCAAGTACCGTTTAGTACTAACGCTGCATGATCATTATCACTGTTACAGAAAGCTCCATAAAGTAACAGTCATTAAATTAGCTTTCGTTTTCTATTAACAATTTTGCACAATTTATATATTCATATATTTATATATTTCGTATATTATTTATATAATTTATTAAAAATATTTATATAATTAAAAAAAAATTTATCATTTTTAGAAACAGGCATTATACTGTTGAGTATTATTACGTATTTACTGCATACTTTTAATACTGTAAACTGATGGGGAAATAAGACAAATAAAAAAAACTTCCTACTTTGTATCATGTTATAATATTCGTAATCTTTTTTGTTAATAGTTAATCCTATTAATTCTATTAAATATCAGTTAATTTTATTAGTATATTGTTGCCATCGCTATTATTATTGTTATCAAAATAAATAATACTGTCAATGTTATGTTCCACTAATCATAATATCATTTTTCGTTATTAGCAATATATGCATTAAAATCGCCAAACTTTGGCGTATTTGTGCAAAATGAGTTGTATGGGTATCATACTTTAGAATGCGAATAATGTTATGTTTACACTGCTATTACGTAATATAAATCTGTAAATATACTCGTGATATACGATACGTAACGAACTGGATACAAGTGAATTACAGTAAATCACTCACCAGGTCGTCTCATTAAACATAATATCATTATCGAGGCGCTGAATTACGCAGGAAAATAACGCGCAAAAGTAGATGCTGTGCATCGTGAGTAACGTTATACTTTTCGTAAATCATATACTTACGCAGTCAGTACTGCCTGACGGGCAGTACTGACGTCACCGCTTATGGTACAAACGCGTAACATAACGTTAAATCATACAGCGGATTACATGTCGAGGTGACACGTAAGGTGACCTACGTTTCAATAAAATCACAAGATAACAAGATATGTATGGCATATCCTGTTCATTTTTTAATACGTCGACCTGTTCCATTACCATAAAACTTTGATCAATCGAAGCAGGAAATATCGAAAATTTATATCATCTCTCATCATGCGCATCTTATATGAAAGTTGATACAAATATCTTATTCTTCAATATCTCTTTATAATTTAAGAACGGTCGGAGTAAATATCACTACACAGATAACTCAAGAGATAAATTGCTTGCCGGAATTAACTGATGTCACTTGAATGAATGACGTATTAGCCAATTAATATGATAATCTCTGTATGTGATACTTTAATCTCTTTCTCAAAAGCTTATCTGATATAATTTTTTGTAACACATAAATTATAAGAAAATTTGTACTAGAATACATAAAAAATAATAATAAAAACAAACACCATTAAAAATATTTAACTTTGAATATTGAAATTATATCTAATGTTTTAATAATACATCATGTAATTATAAACAACGTGAAAGTTGATACGCGTAAAAATTATTGTTTAATATCAGACATGATGTGAATGTATGTGAAATAATTCATGGTTTTTTCGTTAGATTTATTTTAAATTGTATGTAATTATTACATGTTTTTAAGCTAAAAAAAATTGTAAAAATTATGTGCATTTCAAGACACACATTGCAAGAGATATCATTTGCTGGATATGATTCACGACAAGAAATAAGTAGAAGAGTGTATCTCACTCTGAGCACGAAAGGGTTAACCCTGAAGACTATAAAACACTTTACTTGCGTGAAGACAGGAAAAGGAATCTGACACAGTTTACATATATTACAATGATGAATTCGTATTTATCATGCTAGTAAAATGCTTGATAGTGAAGACCAAAAATGAAGCTGTATTCTTACTTTATAAGCAGATATTTTATAAACAGATAATCTTTTGTAAAAATTATATAAATAAAAATATTATGTGTCTTTGATTTTTATACATATGTTCAGTATCAGCGCGAAATTCGACGTAAAATGAATTTAACAAAATAAATTTAATATTTCAAAGCTAGCAATATTGTATCAAATTATATTGTTTAGAATTGATTCTTCCATTCAAGCACAGAAGTATTTAGATAATTAAGGACTCGGAATTGTTTTTAAATTTCTACGCTGAAAGAAAAGATTGGTTGCTGCAACAATTTAGATAGTAAAATATGGCATAGCATTTTTATATGGCTGCAAATTTTTAATTGCGTTAGCCTATCGAAATCATATGACATTGCGAATAGGCTAACGCAACTAAAAATTTGCTGCTACAACCAAAAACTGATTGCTGCAATCATATAAAAATGCTATGCCATATTTTACTATCTAAATTGTTGCAGCAACCAATCTTTTTTTTCAGTGTAATCGACGATTATCACGAGAAACAGAATTTGCTAGTAATAAACAATTGATAATTTTATAATTGCTGTAGAATATAATGATTTAATTTCATCATTAAAAAATTGTTGTATCGCTTTAACTTAACTGCCTTAATTAACTCAATTAAAGAGCTTGCGACAGTGGACTAACTCACCTATGGTAAATATGGAGTAATTAAACTCCAAAGTTAAAATGATTAGAAAAAAATCACGTGTTCGGCTACGTTGAAGGGCTAAGTCACGTAAATATGACATTAACTTTAATTGAATATGTGTAATTGAATTGAATATTTTTCCCCATTATTTTAACTTTCACTTACTCTATTTTTACAAAATATGGAGCTCACTATTCTAGCGAATCCTTGACTTAATTAAAACAACTGAATCGAATTAAAATGATGTATCAATTTTTAAATAACAATAGATCATTATTTTCTATAACAATAGTTTATTACGAACAAATACATTGATGTAGTACTCCGTAAAACAACGAAAAATATTATTCGTAACTGTCAGTTCTCACTGTCAGCTGATTGCGAGTACTTACACAGCTATAAACTCGGAGCGTGTGCGAAGTAGATAGTCCCTTAAATCGTTAGACGAAGAAAGAGAGAGAAGCGTAAGAAACATCTTGAAAACTTACCTAGACCACACCGCAAAATCGGCGAGCGATCCTCTCCTCGGCACCGCGGCGAGCCTTCAAGGGTGCCGATTATAGGCGCAGGGGTCGGGGGGACAAAGTCAGCTCTGCACGCCCCCCCGACGTCACTCTGGACTCGGGAACCCCTGTTCTCGACACGTTCCTCGTGTTCCAAGCGGCGAATACACACTCACATACGGCCGGCGGGCTTGCTATTATATCGTTATTCCGGGTCGCCTCGTGACTCCGATCGCGTCGCACACTCGCGACCGTCGGTTCCGGCGCGCCGTTCCTCTCTGTCTCTCTCTTTCTTCTTTTGTCTTTCTCTTTCTCTTCCCCTCGCAAACGCACTGTATACGTAGCAGAGCACTTGATCACCACGAGGAACCCGGCGGTGCCGCGAGGTCCAACATCACAACTCGGCGATTCTCGCTGCTCTTTTTCTCCAAACAATCCTGTCGTTCTCACCGATGACGGCGGTCCGACACGCACGCGCGTCGCACGCGTGTATGCGTGTACACCTGTGAGTGCGTATTCACTCTATCAGTTCGCCCATCTCACTCGCACTCACGAAACAGTCCTAAACCGCGCAGAATCATCGCGCGCGATTCCTCTCGGCTGCTCGGCCTCTCGTCCCTTTTACATACGCCGTAGGGGGCGGGTTTCCTCGGTGGACGGGGACGGGCGATCGCTGATTTCCGGGTAATCCGCGGCCAGGTGCGTGGCGGAGGCAACGCACGGGAACAGATGTCGCCGCTTCGGCATCTAGAAAAGCATTCGAGAACGCGATCGATCAGACCGCGTCCGTCGTCTTTCGGCGCGAATCGCGAATCAGCATCACTCGCTTGCTGGCTGACCGGCCGGCCGGCTGGCCGACATGCGTGCGTGTCGCCGGTCGCGAAATCGCGGGGAGCCAGTATGGCGCCGGGCTTCTTTCGTACTCTCCCTCTCTCTCTCTCACGCACACTTCTTTCTCCCTCCGACACTAGCTTTCTCCTGTTTCTCTCGCCCCGACTGACTCGCTCATCGTTCGTTCATCGCATTCGCTCATTCAATTCTCTCCTTCTCGCCCGTTGATTCACCTTGTCTCCTTTCTACCACTTGTTCGCTCACTTTCTTCCCACTCTTTCTCTCTCTCTCTCTCTCTCTCTCTCTCTCTCTCTCTCTATCTCTGTTGTCCGTCACTCACGCATCCATCGTGCATGTCTGAACACCGTTCTTTCCATCTACTCTTTTTACTCTCCTTGTATCCTTTTACCCTCTTCCTTCACTCACGTCTGATACCACGAATTCGCCGAGTCGACAAGACGCGTACCGTCCATTTGAAAGCTGCATGTGTTTTCGCAAAATTAACGAGAGAAATCGAACCGCCCGTTTTCAACTCTCCGGTTACCGATATCGTTTCAAAAATTCGTCAATATCGTTAATATTCGTTATTATTTGCCGCGGGCAATGTACCACAACCGAAAAATCACACCGTAACGCTCGAGTCGAATCGCGAACCGAATGAAGTTAGCGGTAGGTGGGACGCGTAAACGTCCTTTGCGATAGTATGCGATTCACGAGAAGCGCGCGAATAGCACGTCGCGTTTGAAAGATTTACGGCTCGTCGTAGAGACTTTAGAAATCGGCCGCACTAACGATCAGCGATTACTCGAATTACTAGTGCACAAATTTTGAGATACACTCACTATCGCCGCGTGCTGCACGCAATGGCCTAGAAAACCCGCGTTCGCCAAGCATGCAACATCGTTCTAGACTAGTGTAGATCGAAAATGTTTCTCGATGAAACATTAAGAATTAATATCTCGTTTTGTTCTATCAAGGTTCTATCAAGAGGAACGTATTTATTAAATAGACACGAAGACAGGATCAGGTCTTTTCTCTCACAAAATTAATCCTCAATTATAGCTGTGAAAACGACACCTAAGTTCTAAAGCATCCTGTTTAAAGTACAAAATACAAGTCAATCTTCGCCTTACGTTGATTAATAGAGAAATATTTGAAGTTACTTCACCTACGATTTATAAAAACCTTGTAAAACGGTTTTTATAGTCCGTTCTTACTTTAAGACCATCTTAAGTAGTGTCTCAAGATATATTCGGCTCTCTGATTGATTCATAACATCTTAAGAATGTACTTCAGACAGTCTTAAATATAATGGGCTTTCTACAATATAAGCCATTAGTCATCACTCATATCAGATTAGTGATAAGGCAGAATTACAGTCATAAATCTTAGGAAACTTACATCCAGAATAAATAACATTAGATCATTACGTCACAATATTTCAGCCGCTAATCAGAAGGGTGGTAATTCTCAGGACAAATAATACATTATGTGATTAGTCAGTCATAACGTAATCTAAGTTTTAAATCGTAAACAATGGAATTTGGCCATCTCTCCCTGCAGTCAGTGATTACTAACTTATTGTCTCATGACACTGCTGACCTACTTACAACTTGCTCCTGCTTTCTGATCTATAACGGCTTATAATAGAAAGCCCATAAGAATCGATTATAAATATCGCCCGTAGTATCAATCGTACAGATTGTATAACATTCGTCCAAATTTTCACTTCGAATAACCCGTTGCTGTAGTCGAGGATTAAAAAGTACAACAGTCCAATCCAAGAAGAATCGCGATGGACACGTGATAATGAAGACCGAACTCAGTTCTTATTTCAAGATCATTTTAAGGAATGCCTCAAAATGCTAGTAAGTGCTTTTCATTTGATGACACAAATCGACATAAACGTCATTCTGTCTTTATTACTCACTAAACGTGAAGTAAAGAAAGATGGAACGAGGCTTGCGTCGACTTGTGTCGTGTCACTAAATCGAAAGCACCCAATATTTATTTGACTTACGAATGACTTACGATATCCTAAGGCTGTACTTAAGATTCTTAAATATACAAGAATCGATTACAAATACTGAAAGTACGTTCGCGCGATTTAGTGGCGCGTCGCGCTTCCTTGCGAGTTTCGGATTTTAGCGCGCGTTCCCTTAAGGAGGAGAGGGAGGGAGGGAGGGAAAAGAGGAGGAGAGGGGAGGGGAGGGGTAAGGTCGCAAGCACTCGCGAGTGCTGAAGGTACGGCGAGGGCGACACGGATCAGGCGGGACGTATCCGTTGCGACGCGTCGTCGGCACGCACCAGGCACCAGCCGGGGCCCCGACGTGCGTATCCGACACAGCCGTTCCTCGGCGCTAAAATGGCGATCGAAGTGACAGCTCTCGCTGCCGTCGTCTCTCCTCCTACACCTCCTACACTTCCTCCTCCTCCTCCTCCTCCTCTGCCACCTCATCGCCGGCGAGGCTCGGCTCGACGAGACCGACGAGACTTTGCGCGCCGCACGACCGGTAGAGGCGCGTCCTCTTCTTTTCCCCTCGGATAACAACCGGGACGGAGTACTTCTTTATCGCTTCTGAGAACGCTTCATTCTCCCTTTCTCTCGATTCGCAATTCCACGTTACGTTCTCTCCATCTCTCCCATTCACACATATTCTCTCTCTCTCTCTCTCTCTTCATTTCTTTCGTCCGCTCATTCGCTCGCGTTAACTTTCTCGCTCTTTCTGCCTTTTTCATTCTCCATTCATTTCGCTCTCTCAACATGCGGCGCGAGAGAGACGAGGGAGGCTGTTTACTCCTTTTCTTCGGGGCTGGGCTTTTACCGAGCGCGCGACGGTGACGCACCGCCTCGACGGCAGCAGCACGACGGTAACGAAGAGCACGAAGATGACAACGAAGATGGCAACAACAGCGACCGCGACTACGATGACGATGATGACGACGGCGGCGGCAGCGGTATTCGATGGCGGTTCTCTCTCTTTCGGAGGAATCTCTCTCTTTCTCTCTCTCTCTCTCTTTCTCCTCGGTCCCGGACGACGCCTAACACCACCACCTCCACCACTACCACCACCACCACCACCACGATGCCACCTACTCGATAGCAGTGCTTGCCCGGACTCACGGGACTCGACTGGGCTTCGCCAGGCCGCGATACGCCCCTCACCCCCGCCGCTTCCCCGTCGCACTTGCGCCGACCGGCTATCACTCCTGCCTACCTACCCCCGTCTCGCCCTATCCCCAGGTACTAGCCGTCCAGCGTGCCTCGATCCACCCCCAGCGCAGTTGTACTAACCGTACGACAAGCCATGAACCCCCGCGGAGCTCCCACGCCCGCAGGACGGCCAATCGCGCGACTTGCCGGTGCCAGGGATGTATCATGCGAAGAGGCCAAAAATGTTGCACACGATGTGTATCAGGGTATCCTCACAGCCAAGGCCAGCAGCGTCACGAGGGGAGGGAGAAAGTTGGTATAAATTACAGAGATCGAGCGATCCGGGAGATAATCCAGGGCGCATATTGTATACGTTTTTGTTTTTCTTCTTGGTACCATTAATCGTCGACCGTGCCTTACGTTATAAAAAGAATATGAAATTTAGAACATTTCATGTATACACGTTGTTTAAAAAGTATTCTTTAAAATTTTACACTTTGTTGATACAAAATATTGAATGTATACCGTACGATACCAATGTGAGTGTTAAATATATATAATATAGAAAATCTGTGAATTTTCCTTTTCTCTGTCACATTTCTTCTTGATTACATTTCTTCAAATATACGATGTTATTTTCCATGCACACACATTTAATTAGTACCAGGTAAAAAATTTTATACAAGAACATATAAATATGTATAATTATAAATACATATGTTCATATTTCCTACTTTCTTTTATAAAATTACTGTTTCATACGAGAAACATAATATTAATATTAAGAAAACGAAAAATAATTAAAAGAATATTTTTTGCATTGTTTCTTTTACAAAAATCAAGTTTGAAAAAATGAAAAAAAATTGTTCATATAATATTGTATCTAAATAAATAATAAAGCTCGTGACTTTCAACTATATTTTAATAACGAGAAAAAATTAAAATTCTTTTAATATAATTTGTACATTTATTTATATTGAAGTTCAGCTTAGGAAGAGAACATCTTGTTATTTCATAATACTAGTATATAAAAATTCTCAATTTATCTTTAATCCTAATGGGTCAATGTTTAAATTTACTATATATGATCATCATTTAGATCTACATACAATATATATGATTAAAAGCTCTAAAAAATTAAAAACAAATTTTTACAGAAAAAAGATCTCAAATGATAACAGATAAAGTCATTAAATATTAGAAAAAAAATAAAACGCTAGTAAGAAAATTAGTTACATTTTAGATCATATAGTCTCAAACAAACCAGCAGGATTAAGTATTGATGCGGTAGTGGCGGAACACCCGGTATAAACCTCACGATAAATGACTGCACGCGCGAGACGACACGCGTTAAGTCGCAATGACAAGAACGTGAATGAAGCGGGAGGGGAGATAGAGCGCGTATGCAAATGCACGTATTGCTCACTGTTCGACCTCTTACGCGAATAAGATACGTAAAGGAAAGAAAGATGGGAAACGGAGGGAAGGGAATAATTCGCAGGGAGGGAATCGCGTTGATCGTTTCGCGAAGGTATTCCCTTACGCGGGGTCAATCGCGCACGAATTTTTTCGCGTCCCTTTGAAGTCAGCCGCTCAAACTCGAGAGTTACTAACCGAGCCGCGAATGTCGACCGCAAAACAGGCCCCACCTTACGTTGCCGACTTCACACCTTAGGCATACCATGCCTCCTTTTAAGCGATTAAACATGGGAGAGCTTACATTTGCAAAAGTTAAACACCGTTGAACTCAATTTTCGTGTCTTTCAGTTCCTAGACATTTCCTAGACACGATGACAGTTGGATGTGAGAATATTTATGTATACGAGAAACGAAACATTCTAACGTATTTCCTGTATTCTTCCGTGGGATATCTTGAGTATATCATAAAAATTTTTAAGCAGTTAAAAAAAATTAGTTTTGATAAAATTTATTTTTAGACGACTGTAAGACCAGTATTTCTAATTGATTCTTCAAGTCCGTCTTAGATATAGTTTCAAGATGTCATAAACCAATTGCAGATCTATATATGTATATAGCGTCTTATTAAGACATCTTGTAATAAAAAACGGACTATATGAATATACGTGTCTAAATCTCCTAATTATATAAATTAGAATATTTCGAGCTTTGAAAAAAATCTTCGATATACATATAACAAACAAATTAAATTAAATTTAAATAAAATATACAGTAGGTCTATGCACTTAGAAAGTACGCATATAAAAAGCATGTTCTTGCCAACAGCAAATGCAAGCAATAATCGAAACAAACGGATATGTGACTTGAAAGTTGCATTGGACAGTAGAGAGTTAAAAATGATCGGTGCTAACCGATCGGTGTTTCAGTTAAAGTGAATTAGCGCCAGCCCTTGTTTGATCTGAACTTCATTTAGTAGACAGCTTCACAGTTTGCCCGGGAGCGTGCGGCCGAACGGCGCTTAAAACAACGCAAGTATCGGATTATGTTCGTTAGGTCCCGGGCCGATGGCGGTGTCACTTTCGTTATTTATGCACGCGTAACGTACCAGCGTACGGCGGCGTTAGGTTTAATTTAATTTCCGCCGTTGATCTCGGAACGCTCGGCCGTGCCGCGCCGCGCCGCGCCGCGCCGCGCAAAATACCAGAGCAAGCCGCTCGTAATTGAATCCGTAACGGCGAGCAAATCAGCACGACGGTCATTACGTTACACGAGCCGCGCACTCGGCGAGGCGATCGACGTTCGTTAACCAATCGTTCGCTTAATTGCCGAGGGCAGGCGCGATAGACCTCGGTCAAGCCGCAGCTTTGTATTTAAAGCGTGTTTAAATAAATATACCGACCGGACCCGGACTGGTAGCGACAATCTAATGGACCATCGTACCAAACCTCCATCATCGTTGCCACTTTTCCGATAGGTTTGTTTTGGAGATAAGAAGAGAAACCGTACCTGTTAATTGTAATTTTCCACTCAGCAATATAACTGTACGTATACCCTGACGAAAATGAGAAGTTTCGTAAATGTTTGTTTAACGTTTACATGAGTGTTTGCAGGAATTTGTTGAGGAATTTAGAAACGGCCAATAGAGTGTTCGTAGAACGGAAATTGCAACGCTGCAGCGTTTGGAAGGCATTCTCTGACGAAAATAACAAGTTTCATGAACGTTCAGTTCAAATGTTGACCCTGCTGAACGCAGACATTTTATGAAAACAAAAGGTACAAAATTTTTCATTGAAAAATCTCATCATATCGCGCCTTTTACCCTATTCGATGTGGTTTTTTAAATGCGAGAACTTGAATTTTATTGTGTCCCTCTAATGGCGATATTGTACACTGCACTCTAAATTTCTTGCAGTGAAATCTCACTTCAAGAGAATGAAAATGCAACCACCCTTGAAAAAAAGTGAAAATATTTCACTTCTTGAAAAAAAAAGTGACGATCTTCACTCTTTTTAGAGTGAAATCTTGCTTTTTTGGAATGAGATTTCACTTTTTTGAAATTAAAATTCACTCTAAAAAGAATGAAGATCGTCACTTTTTTTTCAAGAAGTGAAATATTTTCACTTTTTTTCAAGGGTGGTTGCATTTTCACTTTCTTGGAGTGAGATTTTACTGTAGGAAATTTAGAGTGTGCTTGAAAATTGAATACGTAGAAGAATGTTTGCTAAACGGAGGAAAAACGCTTGTGTTATGGTGTTGAGGAAAACGTTTTTTAGGCGTCTTTAAGCTGTTTGTGTAAAAGCCTTCAAAACGTTTACTGAGATTCAATAATTCGCCACATTAGAACAGCGTTTGTTAAACGAGAGAAAAATGCTTGTCTCACGGTATTGAGAAAAGCGTTTGCTAAATGTTTGAAAAGTCCGACAGTGAACTCTCTGCACCAAAGTGCATCAGCATTTACTGAGCATCCTTTAAAAAGCGTTGCTTTAGCATTACAGAACTTTCATGAAACGATATATACTATATTTTATAAGCGTTCTGAAAGTGTTTAAAACCCAATGGTGTTCTGTCAGCGTTGTTATAAAGTTTGAAAACACATATAAACTCTTAAAAAATCATCATCGAACGGTTGTCAACGTTTTATAAAGTTCTGTATTTTCGCCAGGATATAACTGTAATATAACATACGTATGTTGTTATATTGTTGAGTGGAAAATTACACTAGCGAGTACGTTACTTAATGTAGCTTAATGTAGCTTTCTTTGACAAATGAAAACCTGCTCGGATGAACTCATCAATTAACGGGACGGCCGCGACAACTTGAATCCACTGTATAGTGATCTTTGACAATTACTCGTGTCATCTCGATATACATTTACTAGATATACATTAATATTGTTAATTTTGTATGTTATGTTTTTGTTATGATATGATTGATTTGTGAGTTAATGCTTTGTGTAGTGTGCAAAACTATTATGCTTCGCAATTTCTGTTAATTCAAGTTTACCTGTTGCAATGTAACTATTAGCAGGCTTGTAACAACAGTTTTGTTGATGCTTGCCATTTGCTTTGTATATGTATATGCCTACATTGCAATAAAGAATTATGAATTATTAATAGGCGGGTAGCGGTGTTGATCTGTAATTTGGCTGACCATCACGATAATTAGCTTTTACTTGACTCGCTTTAACAATTCAAACACAGCCTGTCAAGTGTATCGCGTGCGTTTTCGTGATTCCCGGCTACAAGAACGATCGTAAAGCTAGTCACACACACTTTCCGTAACAGTAAAGGCCGCAGCACACACTCTTGCATAATGCATAGTGCATAAAAGAATCAACCAATAAAAATTCTTTTTTTCTATGGAATGGGAGGAAAGGAAAGATTCTGATTAGTTGATTCGCTTATGCACTATGCGTTATGCGTTATGCAAAAGTGTGTGCTGTGGCCTTATAGCCTCGTCTACAATAGTCGCACAAGCTGTGTCGCATGTCGTATGAAATGTCGCAAAAGTGTCGCATATAGTCGCATGATCGTCGTAGTCGCAAGAGCTCTTGTCATACGGAGTTGAGCCAACTTCAACTTTCTGCGACTGCACAGGCATGTCGCATGAGCTCAGCCAATCACAGCACAGCAAGTTGACGTTTAGAATTTGTCATCGAATTGCGTGCAAACAATCGTTATGACTATAGTAGACGCTCATTTAGCGACACTCTTGCGGCATGCGACAAATTTTCCTGCGATGCTACTACTCGCGACATCCGATACAACCTGTGCGACTATTGTAGACGAGGCTTAAAGGATCCTCTACATAGAAGTCGTAGACGGTCGTGGAGTCTTAAGTCGTAGGAAACTGACTAAAGGGACTTCTACATAGAAGTCGTAGATGGTCGTGGAGTCTTAAGTCGTAGGAAACCAACCAATCACAATCAAACATAAGGAGAATACTCGATTGGAATTGGTCAGTTTCCTACGACTTAAGACTCCACGACCGTCTACGATTTCTATGTAGGGGACCCTTAATTCTAATCGAGTGTACTCCTTATATTTGATTGTGATTGGTTGATTTCCTACGACTTAAGAGTCCACGACCGTCTACGACTTCGAATCTATGTAGAGGACTCTTAATAGTAAGGTTTTTAACCAATGCTCTATTGTTACGGTTACGGACGACCGAATCGAGCAACACGATTGGTCGAAAACCTACGTTACGTTTACGGTTACTGTTAGGAAAAATGTGTGTGACTGACTTAACATTATAGTGCCGTAACATTAGCGTAGTCGCGACGTGTGACAAATTTTTGCGAGAGATACCCCTGTTTCCCCTTTCTCCCGTTCCATTCTCGATGGAGGCTCACCCCAAGAATTGTTAACGCGTTTCCCGGAAGCGAGGCGAGCGAGTGTGCGCGCGAAATTAGCGCGAGCGCAAAGCGGCGCGGGCGGCGTTCCGCGCTACAAGCGGATTCCGATCGAGATAATGAAAATTAACGACGTTAAAGCGCCGTCACGCCTGCAATTAATTATCGCCACGATCCGCGCTGCCGCTGCTGCCGATCGGCCCACACGGGGCCATCGCCGGACCCTCTTCTACGCTATTGCTACAACATAATCGCGATATCAATCCTTCATTAATTCCCAACCTAACCAAAGGACGACGCGCGGAGAGAGTCCGGGACAGGGACTCTTCCTCCGCGCGGCGCGGCGCGATTAATTCTGCCGGGGCACTTTATAAGGCTACACACAGGGTGTCCCGCCGTCACCGGATATTAATGACGCGTTGCTCGGGTTAGTACGTACTGGAGAGTTTTACAGTCGAGAGTCGCCCGCATAGAACGGAGCTGTCGCGACTCGTTGAGAATCACCCTCCGATTCGCGTTTAACATTCCCTCGACTGAGTTTTACGACGGTAAAATTGTGCTCATTGTCGGCGTACAGCTATTCGGCGCATTCAGAAAGACAGAAGTTGGACTATAGAGATTACAACGAATGGATTAAGTTCCTCGATTAGACAAAAAAGAGAGAGCGTCATTGTGAGAAAAAAAACATCTTGTTCTGCTATTGTTATATAAAATTATCAGGACACCCTTTGGACGCGCAGAGCCATCGAGTTCTATGAATTATACATCGCGCCGTGACGGCACCCTCGTCGTGAAGTTTCTTTCGCGGTGGTTGATCGCCGACACACTCGCACGAGCGGAGAGATAAAGCAAACAAACGGAACTCTTAATAAACGGCGGCGATAACTAAACGGGGCGATCTTTTCCATCGGGCAACGATCCAAACGTAAATCTATTGTCTTGCCAAATTTCAGACCACATATCTCTATGCGAAAGACTGAAGTATCGTTCCTTTTTTGAAGATTCTTCTTCCTATTTCAGTGCTTCTCGCCAGATACATATGCCATCTGCAACGTTGAAATAGCATCGTATTTTCCTTGGTCGAGAAGCACGAAGCCATGTGAGGAATGCATTAAATTTTTATTTTAAAAAAATGGAAGTGTTAATAAAAAGTTTAAAAATTTACAATTCGTTGAATAGGTTTTAATTTTTTCTGTCAAAAGGATATTAATATTTATACGGCGGTATGATATGATCAATTATTATGGCCTTAGAAACGAGAAAATTTATGGAAATTTCTTTGACAAAATGCATTTTTGTTGGATTATGTATGTGATTATGAAAAAAATGTTCTTGAAAAGCATGGAACTTTTAAAAAATAAAGTTTTATGATTTTATTTAGATTAAAACATTGTTTAGACTCATATTGAATAATTCTCTAATATTTTACAAAAAATAACTTTTATTTTGTTCGTTAAATCTACTTTAATATTCTTTTTGTAATTGTTTCGTAAAAAATGCAATTTATTGAGAACACCCTTTTTCTTTTAATCAACGACAACATTTGTTAATATCAATGGGAATATTAGAAAGTTGAAAAGTTCAGAGTACAAACGACAAGCTTCGCTTTAAGTATGAAATCCTATTTACAAAGCAAACTTTACAAATTGTATACTTGCATCGTCTGTGCCTAAGTGCCGTGATAAGTCTTTAATCTCGTTAATAGCTCCAACTCTCAGTATCTCTCAGTTGAAATTTTAAGTCGTGTCGTCTGCCGATTGCAGAGAAACACGTGCTGAGCACGTGTACATGCCGAGCTGTAAAAAGAAATGACTTCTTGGCAGCATGCCGCGCCCAAGGATATTTCTAAGTTTTCAAGTGCGTTCTGTATGCGTGATTCATTCCAACAAAAAACATTCTCAGTAAAGTAATTCACTTATTTATATGTAAATTTAATTCTCCGATAAAAATGGCGATACATACGGTTTTATATTTTTTTCTGTCATATATTTTTAATAGCAAATTACTGCTCATGAATTATGCAGTTTAGTATTAAAGACTTTTAATATATCTGACACAAGGAATTTAAAATAATCTTTTATAGAAGAAAATTGTTTATAAAATTATGATATTGTTAAATACTACTCAAATATCGTAATTGATAGATAATCTATACGTATATAATCCTTTTAATCGTAAATAATAGATAAGGCTAACCTCACAATAGAAAATGCCTCTTTCTATCATGTAAAAAGAAGAGAACATTGAAAAACAGTAAAGTGTGGTATAAAAATTTTTATTGTTTTAAAAATTTCTTAAACTTTTGAATGTCGACCGCAGTGGCAATCACTTGCATAATTAAATACTGAACGTCGTTCGGATCTGATTCGGCGTTTGTCACTGTCGTCATTTTATACAACCAGCTGGCCGCAGAACTGCCTGCTTTTACCCTCACACGTATGCTTAATAATCCAGTCGAGGCTAAAAGGACCTCCTGTATCTTCAAGCGCAACAAATCGATTCCTATAAATATTTAAATTGTTTTAAAGTTGTTATGCTCAAATTTTGCATCTAGCGGATTCATTAAAGCCCATACATAAAAACTTGTAGCAATGTTACTGCAATATGTTTGGAATGTTGCAACATTGCTCAAATAATTTATGCTGTATAGACAACGACAATAAATTCTGATCGCACCTGTCAGATCCTTAGCGGAGACGGCAATTGCATCCTTGGGTATGCAGTCGCTTTGAACAAGATCGCACTTATTGGCGACGTCGATTATTGGACGAGCGTCCAACATGGGTTTTATCGTCTGCTGGACGTGCTGATATTGCGCCTTCATATCAGGATGACTGACATCATATATGTGAACTACCACGTCCTATAGGAAAAAGAATTCTAAATTAGGAAATTTTTTGTAAAAGAAAAAAAATAACAGCAAGAGAGAAGAGAGGGGGAAGTAATATAAAACCAACGTACAGCGATAATGGCATCCTCTAGAGTCACAATGAATGGTTCAATCAGAGTTTCCGGCACATCTTGAATAAACCCGATAGTATCCATATACAAAATTTTTAACCTGTTGGGTAAAATGCCTTGATGCGCGGTCGTGTCAAGGGTTGCGAATAATTTGTCTCTAGGTTGTAGAGAATTGTCATCCGTGAGCGCTTTTATCAAGGAAGTTTTCCCTGTGTTTGTGTAACCGACTACAGCGACCGTAGGGAAGCCGTGCTTTTTACGGTGGCTCCTGATTATTTGTCGATGCTGCTGCAGCTTCTTCAATTCGTTTTTCAATTTCTTCTCTTTGCTGTCGAGCAACATTTTTGTCTGCTCCGTCACGTTTATCGCGCCATTGCGAGTAACACACGTTTCAAATATCTTTTTCTGAATGTACGGTATCTCTGCTAAGGCTACCTGCAGCTTTGCCTCTGCAGTCTTCGCATGTTCACGAAATATGTGAATGACTATGGAGTAACGATCATACACTGGTAGACCAAAGATCTTTTCCAGTTCGCTGATTTGGATAAATTTCAACAGATTAGTACTAATAAATATGGCAGTGGGGTTTGGACATTGTCTTAAGTCCTTCTTTAGATTCTCAATCGCGCCGGTTCCCAGCAGATGCTTCCTCTGTAGTGTAAGTAACGGGGCGTACTTTGTTCCAACTACACACCAATTAGGTAGAGTATTTATTAGTGCTACAGCTTCAGCCATTTGTAGTTCTGGCGACGTGTTTCTCTTTTTATCTCTACCCCATTTTATATAGGGTTGTAAAATAAACGTCCTGTGTCCACCAACTGCAGTGCCTAAATAATGACTGGCGATTTTGACGTATTCGTTTTGCTTCTTCTCATCTTCTTCAGATAGATATTCCTCGGAGTCGTGATTCAAACGACAAATAATATTTTGTAGCAATATTCCTGATCTCTTGTGTACTGTGTCAACTTTGTTAAATACTTGCAGATTCCGTTGTGTAATATTTATAATCTTGTGTATGCAATGCATTTTGTAAAAATATATTGTCAGTCCCGAAACTTAATATAATAATCACTAACTAAATTGTAACAAAATATTTAATATCATTGTACTATCATTATGTATATGTATATAAGATTATTTTGTTCTCTTATTGTATTTCAAATGTGACACAATGAAAAAAGTTAAATGTTTGAGAAAAGAGGAAAATTTATTTCTACTTAACAGGAAATTAACTAATAAAAAAATATGGGTAAAAAGAATATATTCTTAGAAACATAATCAAATGCTACTTTTGTCATTTTTCTATCACAATTTTTGAAAACCATCTTTTTTAATAGCAACGATTTTGATATCCTAAAAATTATAATAAATATGGAACAATTCATCAAAACTGATTAACTTGAAATATTACTAACAATTTATATTTACCTTGATTAGCTAAAATTATTAAATTCAAAATAAAACAATTTCTTTTTCAAACTTGTTTAAAACTGTTTTAAATCTAAATATTCTCTGTAGAAAGACTTTCCGTTTTATTTACAAAAACAATACAATTAAAAATATGTCACTCTCGTAGAAAGTAAGTATTACGATCTCTTTAAAAACTTTATAGAATGATACTAGTACTATTTGGTGGTCGGACTGTGAATTAGTTCACTTTAGTTGATTTACTTTTGATTAATAGAATAATCTTCATATCTAACTCATTTATAATAATAATAATTCAAAAACATTTTTTGAGTTGTGTCATTTTTAAAGAAAAGGAATGATTTACTCTTCCTTAATTTTTATTAGTCGCGTGAATACATAATAAATATATAAGAGAAACAATTTACGTGGGTATATTAAAAGTTGTAAATAATGAGAAATATCACACAAGTCCATTCATCATTTTATTACTTTTTATTATTTTCTATGAAAGATGGTCCACTTGTGCGAGGTTATGTTAGCTGTCCTAACCTCACTACTGGCAAAAATAAGTCTAGATACGTCAATTAATGCCCGACTACGACCTTTTCGCATGATGTAACTTTGCACATAAGAACTATCGATGCGTACGATATTAACACACGTATGTACTAAATGTACATCGTTCTAATTACACGAAATAAATAAAGAACGATAAGTGCGATCTCCGCTGACTTCGCAATCCCACGTAATCCGAACAGCCGACTCAGCTGATTCCACGAATACTACGTGCCATAACACTTGATACGCGCGACACGCAGCTCGTACATGAAGTGACGTGAAGCGTAAAGTACATTGTTAAAAAAAAACACTTGAACTTATATTCCCGACAAATTATCACGATTATCTTGAATTTCGTATTAAATATAAATTTAACTTATATTTGAAATTTATAAATATTATTCTAATCGATTTTTATATTTTTAAAATATTAAATTTTGCTTAAATATTATTCAAGACGTTCGAACACTTTGCACTTATTTTTGTTCATAAACGAAGTTTTGAATGCTAAAAAATTTTTACTATAAATGATTAATAGCAGATTCGGCTGGACGCATTCGTGCGCACTGGTGCATATTAAAACCGTTGTTACTGATTTAATCTGGGTGCAAAAGTGAAACGCTATATATTTCGCTATATATTTCGAATTTAAAAAACGTATTTTACCTAAGTAAAATTGAAGATTTCGTGATTTATACCGTTTTTATATTTTAACCCGTTTCTATATTTATATTAAACACATTTTTACATTAATCTACATACTATGACTTTAATATGTATCAGCACTGCGTTCAATCTAATTCGCTATAAAATCTTTATTGCTGACAGAAACATTTAAATTTTCTCGTTCAACATTGTCATTGATCGTTATCAATTATCCATTATCTCAGACAACATACCTTAATTGCGAAAAATATTAATATTTCATTCATTTATTCGACATGCGGACGGTTTTTCCTTCAATAATGGCACATAATTTAATCGCTACGTAATTCAATCCACGCAATAATAGCGTATGCCACGTGACGACCACTTATCGGAGCAGTATCGGCTGTCAGGCGCCTCGCTACGCCACACCAACACCACTGGCCGACCCAGGCTGGCCTGGCTCGCCACCGCTCGAGTGTTATATACTGGACGTAGTATCGCAAGTTCAACGAATGCGAGTGTGTCGCAGCGGAAATGGAGCCGGGAACGCTGGCGAGGGTGCTGCACGACTTCTTTACCACCGTCGATGAAGAGCTGAGTCTTCCCAAGGGACAATATTTCGTGGTACTAACAAACGTTTGACGCCTAACCTAACGAGCCTAGTCTAACGAGCAGTCAAGTGTAAACAGTTGAAAGTGATAGACCTGGTCTGTTATCCTCGTTTCAGATACACAAGATCATAGACAAGCACTGGTGCCATGGTCAGTCACGAGACAGAGTCGGCAAGTTTCCCTTAAATCACCTGCATAAAGTGGAAATTCCTCCTTTTGGTGAAACAGAAAGACTGTTTGTTTCTATAGCCACGTTTCCCGGACAAGAAGTTGGAGATTTGTCTTTTGCAGAAGGTAAGCTAACCGATATAAGACATGCTGTTGCACCATGCACTTTTTAAAGGATACTAGATTAATTGTTTTAATAAAAGTGAGAAGATATAACAATAAGTTTTAAGTTTCAATATTGTAAATAGTACTTGAAACATAAATTCTCTCATTATTAGGAGAACTCATAATCGGAGTCAGGGACATAGGTTCAGGATGGTGCATGGGCAGAATAGACTCCAAAAATGGAATTTTCCCATTAACACATACATGGGAATTGGATACAACATTGATAAAGGTAGAATATTAAAAGAGATTGTATCATATTCATGTATCAGTTGTGTACAAAATTGTTAATTAACGAGGATTCTTTTTACTAGCAAACAAAAAATAAATCAATAAGGAAAAGAGCTAAGGTAAAAACAACACTAAAGGCACAACTCGATGAAGAATTAGACTTGACTGCAGATGAGATGGTCATTGTCACAGAAATTTTGGATGACGGCTGGTGTCGTGGAGTTACGGAAGATGGTAGAGAAGGCATAATCCCCGAAGGGTTTATATCCTACATAGAAGAAGATCAAGAGATAGTTGATCAAGGACAAATTACATGTACAACTGAGAACAATTTTACATCTTTCTCGACAGTTCACAATGGCACAATTTATAAAGATTTTGGTGAAACCTCTATAAATTCTTATGCAAACTTGCCTACTGAACCTACTCCAAATTACTTTGACTTGTTTCCAGAGGTGTTGCCAGCAACTAATAATACAGACAGCACACAATATAATAGTCATACAAATTCAGTTGATATTAAACCGTATGCTATAACATTATATCCATTTAATGCACAGTTTCCAAACGAGCTGAGCTTTGGAGCTGGCGAAGTAGTGCATCTCACTAGATACATCGATTCCGAGTGGTTAGAGGGTATGATCGATACCACTAAAGGTATTTTTCCATTATCTTACGTCAACATAATAGTCGATTGTGCAGAAGCAAAGCAGCATCAAGTCCAATCTGAAGTAATTCTTGCAAAAAAAGATGCTTTGGAACCGAATACTACTGTAAAAGTGTTATATACCTTTGATGCACAAATGAATGGCGATTTAAATGTCCACGAGGGCGAGAGTGTCACTGTGTTGGAAATGACTAATGAGGATTGGGTGAAAGTGAAAAATAAAAATGGTCTAGTTGGTTTGTGTCCACGAGAATATTTAAGCTCCGAATCGATATCCGAATATTCATTGGATAGTTTGCAGGAATCAAATTTAGAAGACTTTGAAGATTTTGTGATGATTAGACATAAGGAAGCAAACATTATTGTGAATGAGGAACCGAAGAGAATATCGCAACCGCACAGACCAGCACCACCTGCTCCTGCTCCAGGCAGAGTGCCATTACAGAAAGAAACTATTGCAAATGGAGAAGTATTTGCTAAAAAAGAAACATGGGAAAACGAGTCTGCAATCAATAATACTGTAAATATGAAACAAAAGAATGCAGATCAACGTCAAAATGTAATATCGGAATTAGTTATAACTGAAAAAGAATATGTCCGTGATCTGAAGTTAACGTACGAAACATTTAATTTACATAAACCAAGTTTTCTCGAATCAAAGGGGATTGATGTTGCTACGTTGTTTGGGAATATTTTGGAAGTTATTCATGTTGCCGAGGAGTTGTTGGATATGATTCTGAGAGCTATGAAAGGTTGTGATGAAAATTTACAAACAGTTGGGCCTTGTTTCGTGAAAATGGCCGAGAAATTGAAAAGTGTTTATGTTAAGTATTGTGGGAATCATGAAGCTGCGTTAGCATTGTTGAAAAAGGTATTTCATATATATAATGTAATTGAGATTTTTTATCGAAAACTGTATACTAATGTAAAGTTTATGGTTATTTGAAGTTAGGATTATTTATATCGAATCCGTTTGTATTTTAGTATGAAAGTAATGAAGAGATCATGAAAGTATTTAATAAGGGTATTGAGACATTACGTCGTCAGGTTGCTTGTTTTGATATGAGCTCCATTTTGATAAAGCCAATTCAAAGAATTGTAAAGTATCCTCTAATGTTATATGAATTAATAAAGGTAAGAGTAATCACGTTAGTTACACAAAATATAAAGAATATAAATAGATTATTTAGAAGATAGTGGAAGTTCAATTTTGAAATATATATTTTAATGAAATTACAAATAAATTGATATATATCAATTTCAACAGCATTTGTGAAATTGAATTCAGATTACTTTTCAGATAAATATTTATACGCATGTATATATTCAAAGTTATATTGCATTATAATATTTTCCTGTATGGAAAATAATTTTTAGTGTACAGAAGACAATCATCCAGATAAAGCAGCCATAATGGAGGCGTGGGAGGCTATGACAAATGTAGCCAGTTATATCAACGAATACAAACGGAGAAGAGATATCGTATCAAAGTATTTAGATAATGATAATACTTTATTTAGTAAAATGTCAAAATTAAGTATGCATTCTGTGGCAAAAATGTCAACAAGACTTAGCACGCGATTGTCGGCGAGTCTAGGATTGACAAACGTTGCGAGCGATACCGAATTTGAGGAGCTCGAGAAACAATTTCGATCTATAGAGAAATGTACATGGCAATTGGTGAAAGATATTGAGCAATGTATTACGTATCTGAGTGATGAAGCTATATCCGGTGAAGCGATAGCCGAATTGCTGGTTCATTATTATCAGGGAAGTCCAACTGCCGAGGTGAACAAATTGCAGGACATAAGATCTGTAATTTGGTCACAATATATACAGGACTTTAAATCATATATCGAGAAGACAGTTAGCGCCCCGTTACATTTCTTAGCGACGTTGTTAGAAGGGCCAGCGATGTTGGTATCAAAGAGGCATGATAAGTTGTTGGACTACGACGCCGCTATTTCAAAGAGTGAGAAATATAAAGAATCAAAAATTGTAATTATTATGTTACTTAATGTTCTTTATTGTAAACTTTTTAAATTATTTTTTTTCATAATTTTATATGATTCATTTTATGTTGTCTCAGATACAAGAAGAATTATTTACTGCTAAGAGTAATTACGAAGCTTTGAATCAACAATTGTTGGAAGAATTACCTATTTTACTGGATGCCGCAGCCAACATTTTGGTTAATTGTATAAATGCTTTTGCTGGTGCCCGAAAATTATTAAGCGGAAAAATCACGAAGCAATATATATCTCTTTGCGAGGTATTAAAACTTCAACAGAAAATGTACAGTCTAATGTAATTCGAGAATGAACGAAACATAATTTTCTTTTTTAGACAACACCGCATCTATCGTCACAAGATGTGCTGGAATCGTTTCTCGTAAATCATAATTTAATATGGAATCAAATAACGCGTTTTGCATTTGCTGGCACGAATACCCGAATAGACGAGGGTCAAACGCAATTGTCTAAACAAACCGAAGAGCAGAGATCTTCGCTCAGAGAAAAATATACTGCGGACAAATTATATGTGGTAATTGAGGACATTGCCAGTACATCTACATTGGAAGTGGATGCTACGAGAGGTACGTTGATCGGAGTTATAAAAAAGCAGGATCCAATGGGAAATTCGGCGAGATGGTACGTCGACACTGGGGTCACTCAAGGATTCTTGCCATCTCAAAAATTGAGACCAGTTCAGCGACAGAGTCAGCATCATGATCAAACCACATCGGATGTCGCTGCTGCCGGCAGAAAAAGTGCTAGCCCTCCAAATTTGATGTCGTTGGATTCTCCAGAGAAAGAGATCAAGAAAGTGTCTTCGTCGCATCTACAGGATTTGCTTTCATTAGATCAAGAAACAAAAGTATATCACAATTATAGCAATGTTCCTGAAACGCCAAGAGTTCAGGTGTATCAGAATATACAGTATATACACAGCGAAGTTAGTATAATATTCTAATATAATAGAGTATTAATATTCTAATATCTCTCTTTCTCGGAATAATAATATCTTTATATTAACATGATAAAATTTTAGTTTTACTACGCAATGTACGATTTTGCTGGAAACATGCCGGGCACATTGCCTATTACTAACGGCCAAGCCCTGAGACTGCTCAGACCTCATGATGAGAAAGGAAATGATGAATGGTGGCTGGTAGAGAATCGTAATGGTAAACAAGGCTACGTTCCACGGAATTATTTAAGCTCGCCCATTAAACCAAAGTCATAACGATGAACTTAAGATTAAGCACAAATTTTACATTTATAGCATCACAATTTTATGCTGGGATCTGATAATTAACTCGATTACAGAATTATTAATCATTGATAGAAATTATTACTATCAATTTATCAATATTTGAGCTTTTTATGATTATCTCATAAAAAATGTATATTATTGATATTTTATGTTAAGAAAGAAGCCTTTTAGAATTTTTTATCTGATCTGATTAAACGTAAAGATGTCAAAAAGATGATTAATCGAAATATTATTAGATATTTACATCAATACTCGGAAATAACATTTCAAATTTCTCACTAGTACTTAGGTTTATACACTATTTGATTTATACACTTTTTAAGATTTTTACATATGTATTGAATTATTGAATTATTATATTCATGTATAAATGTATTAAATGTAATATATGCATGTACAAAAGATACCGCTTAATCAGAAAGAAAATTTTTTTTGTAACAATTGGATTGTCATTTTTAATTGTATAGAATTGCTAACTGATATTAATAATTGATATTATAATACAGAAAATTGCACGTATGTTCTTGCCTAACAAAATTGTGATCCAGTAGACCATTTTTGTATATAACAAATAATATATGCCTATCAGTACACATAAACTTGTGATAATTTTTTTATTTGTAAATTTAACCATATTTTAATTATACAATCGATTTTTTACGTGCAATTTTTAATGTATATTTGTATATAATGTTAAATTTCTCGAAAATTGTATATTAAATGTGAATATTTACGGTAAAGACATTAATAAAAATGTTACAAAAAGAACACTGATTCAGTTTTAATTATAACCGATGTTATTTTATATATAGTTGTATGTAGGAATGTATTAGACTGTTTTATCAATAATTTATTTCAAGTAAATAATACTTACTATTCAAGGAATAATATATTGTTGTTATGCCATTTTATTGTTATTTCTAGAATAAATTTAGCACTCTAATCGTTTTAAGATTATCTGGATTACGTAGCTAGGCACTGCAATGAATATCATATCTTGTTTGTTGATATAAAAAGTACGATTTTTTCTGATTTTTTTCTTAATAATCGTTTTTATTACTATATTTACAATCCTCGACAGTTTAATTAAATGCAATATATATAACAAATTCGAAATATTTGGTGTAGATTATAGAATGTATTGTTGTGTGGGAAAGATTTAGAAAAACACAGAAGTTATTTAAAAAAGAAAATAAGACATTTGTTATATTATCACCGTAATATAATAATGCGTTTACTGTTACAATCAACAGTAAATATAATAATATTACATGATGCGCTACGACCCTCAGCTAACGCCTAAATTATATGATAAAAAATAATAAATGAAGGGTATATCAATATACCATTTAAAATAAACAGAACAGTCTTTCTGAGGTATAACTTGCAATTGTATTACGTTCTCTCTCTCTCTCTCTCTCTCTCTCTCTCTCTCTCTCTCTCTCTCTCTCTCTCTCTCTCTCAAGTTTACGCGACGAACTTACATTAACTTACGCTAAGCAAAAGGTGAATACTGATCTAACGATAAACGACGATCAACGAGATATTCTGGATACGAGTGTACACGCTCAGTAAAGTATATTATGCTGTTATTATTGTGCCGGTTAGCGATAAGATTCGGATCCGCGACTTCGTGTTTAAGTTTCGCGAAACCGTCGGCAGATATGACGGCAAGGCCCGGTTAGCGTGCAACTACTCGTCATTTAATACGATCGCTCGTTTCTCTTGACCTTGAAACGCAATTCACGTTCACTCTTATATGCGACACATTTCATTTTATATACAATCTCAATTATATCGGATAGAATCTTAAAGTAAAGTAACGCACACCTTACGTAAATATTCGCATGGTACCATAAAGTGGCATATTAACGATGTAGCGAGATGATCATCTAGACCTCGGAAGGAAGTTTAATTATAGGAAAATATCAGGCATGGTCAGCACTGATGCGTTTAAATTCAGCATCCTTACATGTTCGCCTTTGATTCGGAAAACATGTTAAAAAACTTAAACCTATAATTAAATATGTCAGTATATTAATTCATTAAAATATTTTTATGTACGGATACGGTATATATTTCACTCTTTCACACTAGAACGTCTGAAAAAGCATATATCCGTTAACTAGATGTGTGCTGTGAAGGAACTTGTCTTAATGATTTTTAAATCATGAAAAATAGAGTCTATTTATGAAGCGATTATTCTTAGGTTTATTTATGAAGCGATTATTTTGTTCTGTATCTGCCTTGCAAAGAAACAACTTTGAATCTTATTGATAATGTATTCCTAGCTTTCAAGACACGTTATTTACTAAGTTTCGGGATTACCTCGCTATAGCGACGACGTGTCATTTTATGGTAGGACAGATATTTATTACAATTCAACATCCTTATCTTAACGGGGAACTTATTCTAGGCGCTCGTACAGGCGCATCCGATCGAATATTATTCCTGAATTGACATTGAATATACACGTTTGATCCTGTACTGCAATATTCATTGCAGTATGCATTGAAGTGTGCTCATAAATATCGGACTTGTTTTGGGTTCCATGCAGTGGTACACTTTTGTACTGCGTCAGCGGTATCTTTATCGGTGTCTTTCAATTAATTATCGTGGAACATTCGTGACAATTAGTAGTGACTCCGTATATTTCAGATAATTACATGAGATATCAATTTGTCACCATTATTGTCGCGACAAAATTTCTCGATAATTAAAATACATACACAGCAGTATACGCCATAAAGAATGTCGCTTGAAATAAATGCGTGCTCAACAAGATCGCTGGTTCTCATCACATAATTAATGTGAATGATCGCTGTCTTGATCTGTCTTCCCTAAAATCTTCTGATCATATCGAATGTACCGCTGTTGTTATAAACCAGGCTGTATTCTTGTCAAGTTTATATATACATTTAATATAACTGTTCAACAATATACACATTTGATATAATTAAACAAAGATCGTTCGAAAATGCATTTTAAATATATGAATACAGACTTCTTTCCGATTGTTCTGCTCGAAATACAGCGGTATTAATAAAACATCTTATAAGAAAACTCTCGACATTCCTTCATATGTTTTCAGCAAAAATATTAGCTTTAATTCTTCTCATACTGTCGATGTTTCTACAAATACCAGCAACTTTAAATAGCCATTATTAGCTATTTGTAGTTATGATTAAAATAGTATAGTTAATACAATTATATTAGAAGCTGTTTAATTTCTTTTAATCCTTTTTTTATCACTATTTCTAGGCACCAACGACTTTTAAGTACTCGTATTAACTACAGTATAAATATTAAAAACAGTATAGTTAATATGACTATTTTGTATAGTTGCTGGTACTCTTGAATTCTTAGTAAAAATAATCAACACACGTCGAAATTATCTTATTATCGTGCGCGTTTTAATACCACAGCTTCACATGTGTCGAAGAGACGCACAACTATATTGCTTTGTGTCTCCAATCAGCATGTTTCCATTCAAGGATTCTTGAATATGAAACAGAATACCTCGTACATTAATTGCTCATAACTGCATTAGTGCATTCGGCACAAATATGCATACATTGTAATGTTATCTTGGACTTTACTTTGTGCCAAGAAACGACAAATATTAGACATCCATTAAAAGAAAATAGAGAGCGTCGCTTCTTTAACGATAATATCCTTTTTTATTAAGCATGACAGCTTTATGTCATTTTTTCGTGCTATTTAGGTTGTTATCTTACGCTCGTGTGATGGACTGACGCATACATTATTATCTCTGCCTATTTGTGAAATTGCTCGTTACTTGAAAGAAAAACGTAAAGTGAGATAATCTCTAAAATATTAAACATTAATTTTCTAATTTTTTTCGTTTCATTGGCAAACTTTCGAAAAAAAGTTCTTTACAGAAAAGAATTCGTTTATTATATGTTTATTATATGAAAACTTTCCTTCAAATATTACATGTTTGGTTAGCATTCAAAAGAATTGTCAATCAATGAAAAATCTGATGAAATTAAATTGGATTCGAAAGTATTTCGTACTGTTGTTATTACAAAATTCTGTCAAATTAATACACAGTTAATATTTGATCAGCCATATAAATCAGAACGTCATTCTTTCGTCAACTCTTTTATTCGTTCTTTCGTCAACTCTTTCATTCGTGTATCGTCAAATTTTGTGGATCTTGTAAGATCTTTTTGATCCGGTAGGTCAAATCTCTTCGAGTTTACGTGTCACTTCTACGAAGACCATTCCTGCAGTCATCAAGTCCCCTCATTCGTAAATTATCGCCCTATAGGACATACACGCTTTATCTAATCTCCGGCCCTCAATATGAAGCAATATAATTACTTCTGTACTCGATAGTCCTTCTCAGCTATATATTGAAACTTCGAAACGCACACGCCGTAGTAACTCTCAATTGTACAACTCTCATCACCCGGGCCGGATCCGGACTTTTTCGGTCGTCGTCGTCGAATCTGTCGCCTGATCCGCGATCGCGGAGAAATCTTTCAACGAAAAATCTTCTAGTCCGCGGGATAAAAGCGGAGAATCGCGCGGCCCTGGATCTCCGAGTGACAAAGCTTTTGGACGACGTCCAGAGCTTCCTCGGCGGGATACACGGTGTGCGGAGGCGGCTCGATGTCGCCCGAGGCGACTAGTTGCACCAGCTCCCGTAATTGCTCCAAAGTACCCGGTTCTACCGGTTTGATAGATTGCTGCCGCTCTTCCGCACGTCGGCTAAACTTGGGCAGTAGTCGATCTGCGACCTCCTTGATCACAAACACTACACCGCCCTTACTTAGGCATTGCATGCTGCGATGAAGATTGCGTGAAGTCGTGCCGAAATCGATTACCACGTCTACTTGGCCACCACAGGCATCCATCGTGCGTTCGATCAACTGCTTCTCATAAAGATCCTCGTTCCACTGTACTACGTTCACCCTGTAACCAATACGCCGACTGTTGCTGAATAAATAAAAAAATAAGATGATAAACGTTTGAATTTTTAAGACATCGTATATGAGCATTAAATTTGAAAACGTGTTTCTTTCATTGATCTTTTTAGTTTTTAAATATTTTTCTTAAGAGGGAGAAAAAGAAAGCTAATAATTTGTATGTAAATATTTTAATTCAGTGTAGATACTAGAATTGATTTGTACTCTTCGAGAGCCTGTTCGAGTCCATTTATCGTAAAAATCTTGTTTATTAATTAACTAACAATTATAAAGAAAGTAAAATATCGGGGCATTAATTAATAATTACTAATTAACAATTATCTAATAACTATTCTATTCTATTATGAGAATTTAATAATAATGAATCAACTGAATAAACTTACCGTTGGAATTCCTGAGCTATGAGAAGACCATCGTCCTTAAGAGTGGCTATTGTAGTAGTAACTCTATCCCTCATATTACTGAAGTGATACGATGCGATTCTGAGAGCCCACAAAGCAAGGCCACCTGTGCCAACTACAAGAATCTTGCACACGCTGTTTTCACCCCTCTCCTTCAATAATGTCTGCAACATTTTATCATACATGAAGAAAACTTTGAAGAGAGACCTTTGTTTCTGAAGTATTAGCTTTGTCAGATAATTCATTATACACATATCTTTAAAGTGTATTTATTAATTTAATTTAACAAAAGTAGGATACAATATGAAAGATTGTCTATCTATACCTGCACGTGTTCGTGCGCAGCGAAGACGGTGTTCATGGCGAGAAGCGCGCCGGCCGGCAGCATAGCTCCCACGCTAAGTGACATACTGTCCGGAAGCTTGATCAGGTACTTGAGGTCGTGCACTACCAGATATTCGACGTAACCATTGGGAATGCCATCATAGGGATAGAGAATAACGCGATCGCCCACAGCAAGTTCGCGGTCTTCAGGTACCTCGGTGCCAAACGATTCGATCACGCCAGCCACTTCGTAACCGGGGAATAGAGCAGCGTCGCGTACTCCGTGATGCGGTATAAATACCGGGTAATCGCTCTCTACGGATATGTCGGCGGCCAGACTACTGCCACTCGAGACCGAGGTCAAACTGGTCAGACTCGGTGATCGTCGAGGATGGTAACAAGCACCAGCACACACCACCCGGATGCGGGCACCATGCGCCGGCACATCCGGCACGGGTACATCGAAGCTGAAGACACAATCCCGACCGGTCACGCTCGGGCTCTCGATCGAGAGTTGACGGCACAGTTTATTCATCTTCTCTCTGTAACACAAAATTGGTAATATGAGGCTTTTGCAATTGGAAGATATTTCTCCTCAATTATCTATATCTTTTTATTTTTTGTTATTAGATATTATGCAATGTTATATTTAATGCAAAAGTGATAAGCCTCTATGCATCTAATGCTGTAGATAATTGTCATAAATTACAGCAATTTTTTAAATAATATACTGTTAAAAGGATCTTTCTTCTATTTTGACCAAAATTTTCAGAGTGAATGCGCGTTGTAAGATGCAATATTATTTTGTATATAATACACAATATAATTACATATATACGATTACTATCTAATACATTTATTTAATGTTGCAGAGAATTATATTAATTATATATTAATAATATAAAAAAAATTATAATGCAAGTATCGTAGTTGGAAATAATAATTAGCAAAGTAGATTATTTTTTAAGTGAAAAAACAGCGTTATCGATTAAATAATTCAGGAAAACTATGTATTAATATTTCAAAAGAAAATGACACATAGGACATTTGCATATATAAATAATTAAAGATTTGGAGCAAATTTTTTATATTTTTAAATTTAAATTTTATTCATTTATAAGCTTCATATTTAATAAACTTCAAAAATTTCATATGAGATGTTGCTTCACAGATAAATTATACGTAATTATTTATATTACATTATAATTTAGTAAATTTTCTTTATTACGAAAATTATAATTGCACATAATAAGTAAAAAACATTTATTTCATGCATATAGTTTATTTTTATTAAAAATTTTATATATGAAAAATATTATATGATAACAAGAGATCTATTATAGTCATTTAACTTTAATAGAGTTTAATAACGAGGCTTAGGAAATATGCGGAAGACATTAATAATATGACATTTTCCGGTTGAAATAATTTCTGTAGCATCGGGATAAAGAAATCTATTATAGGTGACTGTCATCAGTGGAAAGAAGGTTTAATTAGTACTCAATTAATTAATTAATGGTGATATATTTTTTCTTTTTCTGAAGTCTTAAGAAACAGTGTGACGGTGACACTAAAATTGACAGAAGTGTGTCATTAATATTAACATGCCTGGCACGAGGAAACCTGTCAGACTTGCGGATCAGCTGTTCGAATATTTTCTGATTGGATACTTGAAAACACGTTTTCGCACGTGAAGTATTTGTAAAGATTGTATAACAAATGAAATGCGTGACATATAAGTATCTGTATTTTTGTTTAAACCAACTGAGAATTTAAATAAAATTGAAAGACACGTTATAAGTCAATAACAATATAAAAACTTTTTACATGGTATAAAAAGTAATATAAAAATAACATAAAAAGTTTCTTTGACGTAAATAATGATATACTGCCTTGGCTAAACGTATATGCAGTATGCTCAATAAGTTTTACACTAAATTGCAAAAATATTGAAAAACAAGCTAAATATAAATTAATATATTTTAGAATACGTATTTTATTTCTATTGTGTTTTTAAATTCATAAATTATTTTGCTTGAAAAATCAATGTGATGCATTATCCTAGCTGTTTGTACAATAAAGAAGGTAGTTAACGAATTAAAATACACGTGTAAAAATCAAATAATTGCCTACCCATTATGAGAGATGGTTTTATGAGCGATAGGTGCCATCGATTCCAATTCCACCGGCATAACCACCTTAATTAAGTTTATTTTTCAAAATCACTCACAAAAAACCTGAGCACAAGAAATTTCACCCAAAGATCGTTTTATGAAACACGGTTTTTAACGATTAAATTTCAATGGTTTTACAAAGAAACTTGCAATGGAGTGCAGGAAGAACGAATTCTCGATACGTTCGTACGCTGCGCGAGAGGTACTAACCCGTTCTGTTGGAGCGCGTTCGCTTTTATACCCGTATGCAGGCCAACGCATTTGCGATAGGATGGTAGGAAAAGTGAATGCGGGGAAAAGGGTAGAAGACACGCGCGGCCACTCGCCGACCACGTGCAACGTCTGTTTTTCCCGTCCACCGTACCCTGATGGAGTAAGCAAAGCACTACTGCGTTGCTGGGGATCGCATGTGTGACGCATTTTGTATTTGTACCGATAATGATAAAATCATCAAATGAGATGTGATCTTTTAGATTGAAAATGACATAATTGCGCATAACTTCAGCTTGTTCATTCAATTTAAAATCAAATTTTTTCTCAGTAAATATTCGATTAACTGCTAAATTTTTTTACACCTCATTAGTTTAAACAATGGATTGGTAATTAAATGTTAAATTTGTTAAAATTAAATAAAGAACAAAATTTTTTTTATTAGTATATTTCTATTTCTATTAGCAATTGTTTCTAATTAAGAAAAATGTTTTTCAAATCAATTATTTAAAGGAATTCCTTTCTCAATTAAAGATTTTACTATAAGATGTACATAATAATTATAATAAATAAGTTAATGATTAAAAACATTGACGTTTTCTAAGATATTTACGTAGAAAAAATAGAGTTTATCATGGCTGCGTTCGTTATTTATTGCAATGCAAGTACTGAAAATCTGTAATATATGTAACGTGAATTATAGATTTCCAGTACTCGCAGTGAATAACGGAACGCAACCCAAAATAATATATGACTATAAAAGAAACGTGAATAGCGGAATATCCGATAACTATAATTTATGAGATCATATTTTATTTTGCTGTTTTTTTTATTTTCTATAAATTAAGTTTAAAACTTTTTTTTAAAGTTTGAAATTTGAACGTCCCATAAATAAATAATTTTGTTTGCAGATTTTATCGAATATTCATGTTTCGAGGAAGAGTATGATCATGTGTATATTTGAAATATACTATACCAACTAATAGCTTATTAATAAATAATATCTTTCCATTTGTAAATTTATTAGCTGTCTGATTTATTAGATGCCACTTATATAAGCACATATTACTGTTTGACATATAAGCGCGCAATTTTGCGACATATGCACATTTGCGATAAAATAATTTTTTATAATACATAGATAACAACTCACATCAAATGTTTTATCATTTTTATCAATATAGCCACAGTGTAAAATTATCTATTTACAAAGTAAGTACAAAATAGCAATGTCTCACAACTTCGTTCAACGATAAAAAATTGTCGATGAAAAAAGAACGAGATACTTTTAATTGCTTTTTACACCATCACTACTACACTACTAGCATTTTTTAATTGCTATTTACCATGTCACGCTATGTGCTGTCATTTTTCAAATGTAATAAAGAAATATGATTATTAACTAAGCGTTTTATACGGAAGTAGCGATAATAAAATTACGTAGTTAGTCTATTACGATAACCTTAATTAAAATGCAATGGCCGCGGTATTGTATAGTCTGTTCTTATAATTAAGACTGTCTTATAATTAAGATGTCATAAACCAATTAAACTGTATTAGCATCTTAAAACATTATTTAAGACGGTCTTAAAATAAGAATAAACTATGAATACCGGCCAATGACTTATATTAAAATATTTTTTATAAAAAATTGTTCTTAAGTTCGCCTTTTTTTTAAAATATTTGATACTAATCAGATATTAAAAAGTAAAAAAACTCTCTTTCTTTTTCTTTTTTACTCCTTTTTGTCTTTCCCTCTTCAAATAATATTAATTTGTATTTCAATAAAAATATAGGAAAGTATAAGTATTCTGTTAGAAAATTTATAAAAGTTATATATATCTAATATCAATTCGACTTCAGCTATCTATATCATAATAATTAATTTTGTTATATTTATTACGTCTAAAGGACAGATTAATTATCCGTATTCTGTTCAATTTTTCAATACTATGCATTTAAATATTGTATTTTAATCTTTATTTTGTGGAAATTAATTATATTTCAGAATCATTTGTTTATTATCAAGAAATATAAAAATTCTGTATCATAACTTTATTAAGGCAAAATCTTTCATTCTATTTAGTGTTTCATTTATTTTGTAAGTTCTAAATATTAACTAAAAAGAAATCGAGCAAAAAAATAAAAACATCTGTTTCTGATTGAATATTAAAATAATCAAAATATTTCTTTTGCTGCTTTAATAAATTATTAGTTGGATGGGTGTATCTATTCGAACATGATGCGTTCGTTTATCTATGGCTTATCTACAATTTTTTTTATACCGCATAACACAGATAACATTTATTTTGCTTGCTGTCAAGGATGTTACCTGCAATCAGGAAAGTTTTGTATTTATTTGATATTTAGAAGAAAAGTGTGCTATTTTCAACATATCGCTCGTATTATTTACGCGAATGTTGATTTTTTTATCTAATTCGATTATGCCATAAAGTTCTTATCGTTTTATATATAATACAATGTTAGTTGATTTGCTTGAGTCCGGAAGTGCATGGTTCAATGTGTTATTCAAATAAACGTGAATTGAGGCTAGCACGTTCGTGATTGCGTCGTGGTTATGCGATAACTGCGATGAAACATGTTTACAATGCTGAACAAACGAGGAACTTTGAGTATAATTTCATGAAAAAAAATCTGATTTATATGTAGTTAAAATTGTCGCTTAAAAATTTTATTCTTATTTCCTGAGTTCAGGAAATTAACAAAAACGAGGTCATATGTTATAATAATAATTATAATTAAAATATGAATTTACATTGTGTTTAAGAAAACATTAATTGGCACATTAAAAAAATAAAATATATATCGCGTTGCTTATCGCATAAGTCTCGTGAAGTGATCGAATTATTTACTTTACAGAGTAAAATACATAAGAATCATCATTCAGATGTTAAAAAGCAGAAATCTTATAAATCAGTGAACTTTTTGACTTTAACTATTTACTAATAAATTTTATTATTTTAACATATCACTTAAAATTGTATATAAAAGAGACTTCATACATTTATTTTTGTATGTTGTAAAAAAATTTATAACTATATTTGCGTTATTACATATTTAAAGTGGAATTTCTAAAAATTGAAGGGTGATAGAATTTTTTAAAAACATCCTTTTTCAGTGTAAAAATCTCTACATGAGTTCCTGAAAAACACTTGTTAAAAATTTTTATTACTTAAAAACACTTGTTAAAAAATAAAATGTCGATCAAAATTTATTTAGTGCAATTATTAGGTATATTGTTGGTGAAATACACATGTAAGTTTGTGTCATCTTCAGCCATTCAATAACTTGAAATTTAAGATAATTATACACACACATACACATTTACGAATCCAGAAGTATCATATAAAAATCAATTGAAGTAATTATTCGAGCTTTATTATATCTTGATTATTCTAGTTTAAACTTCATTTAGGTATGAGTGCTAATAAAAAATATTTTAATCGCACTTGTCTTTATATAAATAAAAATTGGCTTTTAATGTTTTAAATAGTAAATGATCATTTTGTGAAAGTACAGCACGATTATGCTTCGTAATGCAGAATTAATATTGCTGAAGGAAGACGAAATAACATTTCTATTCTTATTCTGTGATTATATTAATCCTTGATCTCTGTTATGTGATTCTATTTGCGATCTGACGTCAGCACTTCGAAGGCATATATGGTACATGGCAAGTCCCACAAACAATTTTTCCTCAAATAAAAAAATATATATATATATATAAACATATAAAATGAATCATGCGTAGGATTTTTTAATGACATGTAGATGACGTTTTTGGTTTTTACATTTTCTCATGTTAAATGAAAAATAAAATTTTTTAATTTTACAAAGAATCTATAACTGGAAATATTATTCATCATTTTTTCAAAGGATCAACTTTAGTCGAGATAAAATGCAATTAATAATATCAAATGCAATTAAAAATATATATAAGTTCATTAACTGTCACGGTCATTGAAAGGTCTCGATAGTTCTCTCCGATAAACTTAAATTCAATACGTCTGACAGAATGCATTCTGAATAGATAAAAAAATCAATAAATTTTCACTAAAACATATTTTTATCTATTTTTTTAGTTAATATCTAAATAATACAGGAATTATCATATATGACATTGATTAAATTAGTACGGTAACAATTAAGTTAGTATAATAATTGAGTTAGTCAAAATTATTTTACTCTTAGTCATTAAAGAAAATTTATCTTTTATAGCTCGGATCTCTTTGTTTTAAATGCATGGAAGTTATTTCTGCATAAATTACAAGTGTTTACCAGTTTGATCTGTGGAATCATTTATACAATCCGTGATCACGTGATTTCTCTGTAAACAAGTGACGATAATAGAATAGATATGTGCATTAAAATGGGCTTGGACTCTGTTTCTCGCGATGATAATCACTTTGTTGATTTTTCTAAGCTCGCGTCATCTGATTTTCTTAAGTTGATAGCAAATGATTATCACAAAAACGTTGTTATTGGAACTATTAATATTTAGATGAACGCAATAATATCCATCATGTTCAAACTTGCAAGTTTAGAATTTTTTAAATTAAGAAAAACTGACATAATCAAAATTATTAGAATTCTTATGATAAATAATTAATTTTTTTCGGATTTCTTACTTACAATTAGTAAAATTTAATGATATGCCTCAAATTCATTTATTTGTGACAAGACCATAAAAACATTTATGCTATACCTAATTTTAGTTAATGATTAGTTACTTATTTCACTTCAATCTTGTGTTACAAAAAATTTGAGCGATTTGTATCTTAATCATAAAATTATAGGAAGCATATTAAATATTACATTATGCAAACTGTTCGATAATTATGGCGACGGTGCAAGTTATCAAAATATTTGCTAATGTATGAATAATAATTGACTTAATCTAAGCGAAAATATCATACAGCTGTATCCAGTATGTGGTCTATAAACATAAACTCGTTTCGATGTTATCAATAACGGGTTATTCTAATATTTGCAATTCGATTTATATTTCTATGACATTAATAATTATCTGAGATTGGGCTTTATTTCTTCTTGAAAGTGATATATTGGTATTTGGACTTTAATTAACATTTTGTTAAAATTATAAACCAAATCATGAATAAAAATTTACATCAAATTAAACGAAAAATGTGATATTCTAATATTGTTACAGCTTTAGTAGTTAAATACTCTTTATTTTTATCAATTATAATCACTATGGTCTTTTAATTGATTTCATGTATTTGATATCTTTGTCAACAAAAAACTGATATAAAAACTTGATAAAAAGATTACTCATTAATATTGTTATATACGTAGCAAAAAGAATTCAATTTTTACGATCATTAAATGTTGTTTTTGTTATAGTCACCATATTTAATTAATAAGAAATGATTATGATATTTGTGCAAAAAATCCTTAAAATTGTTAACGATAAATGTTATGACGTAAATGCATTAATTATGATAATAAAGAATAATTAATTGCGTGTTAACCACTATATGTAAAGTCTAATATACATATATGACATGATATGAAATACTTTACATGTAATGATTAATACGTAATTAATTATTCTTTATTGCCATCATAATGCATTTACAGCATAATATTAATAATTCAAAGATTTTTTGCAAATATCATGATTATTTCTCGTCAATTAAACATAATAAACAATATCTAATGACAACATCTAATAACAGTAACAATTTAACTATTTCTGCTAAAAACGTTTGAATAATTGACAATTAAAACAGCGTTTGAATAATTTCCACAATAAAACGATATTGCTTTTCCAGTTACTTATTTACAAAGGTGTATCAGATCTTTTTGGAAATTGATATATTTTGTGATATACTGTAAGCATTACAGACTACGCTTCTTCCTCATCACCTTTGGAACGCTTTCTATTAGCGATGGATAGATAGAGATAGGTAGATATAGCCTTGGGAGTTCTTATATCACTTGACCTACTTTAATGAAAAATATTTAAAGTGATAAAGTAAGCCCTTTGATAAAGAATTTACGCGCTTAGATAAACATAGATTTTATCTGACTAATAAATTAAACTAAATTGATCTTTTTGCATAAATTGAAAAGTCTATAATTATAATATACATGTCAACTAAATAAAATGCTGTAATGTTTGCATTAAGTTTTAAAGATTACGCAAATATCATGGAAATCCGAAATGAAATTTCAAATAGCGATGATGGAGGAAGTATATATTTTTGTATCATCTCTGCACTGTAGGAAATACACCTCTTTTTTATAGATTCCTAATTATTTATAGATTTCTAATCATTTATAGATTCCTAATAATTTTTGTTTAAGATATTCTTTTTAAAAATAAAATTATGTTACTATTTAACATTGAAATAGTTTTAAATCAACATAAAATAAGTTTACAATATTAAACTTTTTTTGGAATGTTATTACATGTTAACAAATAACTATATAGTATACAATGCTCTATATACTCTTAAAATAATTTAATTAAAGAGAATTTTTATAGTTTGATTAAATTAATCACATGAATAAGAAAATAAGAAGAGATTGTGATATGATAGTGGCAGAATTGCAGTAAACAGAGAATACACGCAGTTATACTACGCAGCGGCGTTGAATACAAAGAAGCTATTTGCCACGAGGAGCGTGCGTGAAACACGCTTGATTTGTTGGTGCTCTTTTCAAAAATAGATCTCTTTATTACGCCGAGCAGTCATATAAAAATCAAGAATGTGATTCACATTGATAATCGGATGTAATCTCAACTTGAAAGGTTGTATTTTGATTATTATAACACATTATTTGTATTTGCTTTTGATTTATATACTATCTGTATTTAATTTTAATTTATTACAAGACATAAGAATTTGTGTGTGTGCTTATGATATTATAAATGTATTTATTCCGTAATTAATTAAATATTCTAATGACAAAAATATTATCGCCACGGTGAATGAAACCTTATTATATAAATTTCTGCTTCTTATATAAAAAAAATTAAAGATAAACTCAAAATTCTTTTTAAAACGTAGATATTCATAAAAACTCGGATTGTATTTTTGCTCTTTTCACTTGATTGTGCAGAAACAGGTCGAGTCATCCACCGTAACGATGCCAGTCTTTGTCCGCTCGTTCGTAATGCATCGTAGTAGACTCAGCTGACGTACAATGTCTTATGGTGAACGTTCAAGAGGAGAAAATGCTCACCACGACTAAAATTTCCTTCTCTGTAAACTTTTCCATTTAATAGTTGCATTATATTTATTACTCGTTTTTCTTACGATTTGTATATTTTATTCTTTACTTTCCAGAGAGATAATAATTAAAGTTGCATAATTATCTTTCTAAAAATAAAGGTCATCTATACTTTATATTTGGTGATAGTAGCATAAATGAAAAAGATGTGTATCTATTATATATATATATATATATATAAATGTTTAAGATAAAATTTATATAACTATAATAAAGATGCACGTTGAGTTTTATAATATGCATACAAAATAATGAAGAAAGAGGAGAATTATTATGACAATATTAAATTCAAACAACAATTTTATCCACTGTACTCCTGTTCATTACATTGCATAATATTACAGGTGGAAATACAAGTGCAGTTTTGCTGACTTCGTATTTCTACACGTGTAAGTATCGTCTCGAGTTCTGTCGAGGACACACGCCCCCTTTTTATGCAGTATCCACGTCACGGATATTCCAAAGTGATCCTTGGTTATGAACATCCACTTTTAGAATTGATAAACTTTTGCAACGATAAACACGAAGAGTCAACCGAAGGAGAACAAAGTATATTTTTGACGTCGTCACACGTTTCTTGATAATTTTCAAAACTAACAAAGATTGCAATATCCAATGAACGTTCAGGACTGATTAACACTTCAAAAACTAACAATGTAAATTATGTCAATGAAAAAATAAAATTCTACGATTATGTTCTATGATCACGTCATGAAAGATATATACGTATATGTTAAAAATATCTACTGAATATTAATTCGATAATTTAATGTAGTTTTAACAAAAGTAAAATGTGATCATCTGAAACAGTTATGTGTGATACTTGTATATTGACATTAATATCTTTTAATGTCAGTCTGATTTTATAGTCATATTCTGACTTATATGCTGGAATGATCTATCGTCTTAAATAACCTGAGACAAAGGCACATAGTAGAACCTGCATCTTTAAGAGACTCAGGAAGGTGAAAAATCGATAATCTGAACTTTTTAATTCAATTTTAGATTAAAGTTAATTTTTCACGGGAGTACAAGTTGTGAGTTTCATATAATATTTTGTCCAGAAATAATATGATAATATTCGAATACTCAAATATTCGAAGACAGACCCACCCTTATCGAAACAATTATAACTCTGCGGTCGGTTCGAATCGAATTAATGTCCACACAATTTATTTCTAGATTTTTATACACTTTTGTTATTATATCCTATTATGTTTCAGATATCTCTGGGTTAAATCTGACGGACGATATACGTCCCATGCACCGTCGCAGGTGTCGGGCAAACCGGAGGATGTGTGCGTCGGCACGACTGTATCAGTGTAACCATGAAGAGGGGGAAGTCGGTCGATGCCGCGGAACCGTGGCACGCCGGAATCACGTGCACATCAGCAGGCATCCGCGTGTTCAGCTGTGCCGATTCGCTTGGGGAACACCACGCTCTCGGCTTCTCGAGTACAATACCCGCGGTGTTCCAGGGCATTTTTAACCCCCTTCAGCTGTCAGAGCATTCTCAATCAGAGAGTAAGGATATGTATATCTGCATTACTCATCCAAGCATTGACCAAGTCTATATGACGAATATCATATTTTTTTTTATTCAAAATACATGAATATATGTATAGCTTTGGGATCGACTGTCGTATTGTCATCAGTTATTCCAAATTATTTGCGTCATTCAGCATCTTGCTCAGCACTGTCTATGATTTATAAATGGTATACCGAACGGTGAAAAAATTAGTTATTGCGTCCTGTTTTAAGACCTGTTAATGAATTTTTTAATACTAATATATTTTGAAGGTATGCTCAATTTTTATATGTAGAAGAGACATTTTTTAAATAACAGTGATGTTTATTCTTAAATGATTAAATATGCTTGGCAAAGTAGACAGTAGAATATTAATAGGTAGACATTACGTAGGTACATATACATATATGTTTCGCTTTATTAGTCTAAATGATATATTAACTGCAAGAACGTTGACACGTATAGTAAAGTTGCACGAGTGACTCATTCACGAAAGGAAGTACTCGTTTCTCACGTTTTATTCTATGCATCGTTTTGCAACCACGTATATGGTGATTCTTATTCAAGATTCAAGATGATCATACAGTTCTAATGCTTAGTCACTTCGCCGTTAAAGCCTAAAGGTGCACGTTGTTTTCTTGACAAAACATAGCTTGATAAATAATGCACATCTGTTTATTTCCGTTGCCTATTTATTTCATACGTCATAGTCACTTTTGAATCGCATAAGTTCTACGATAACGATATTAACAGCGTATTGAGTATTGATTGAATTCAAAATGTGAGTCATACGCTTTTGTATTCTAAAAAATAAATAGGTACGAACAATAATAATCGTACATGCATGTGCGATAAGGAGAGCGTTGTACTTGTAAAATAATAGTAGCGTCCCAAATTAATTATAAATTTGCTATTTATATTTTGAGTTATTTTATAATTTGTATCACCGAATTTATGGTGAATTTTTCTACTTTAATTCGTTGCGAGTACATTTCTCTCATTCAATATTTTGTTTTGGTAACAAATTAAGTATATTTCATAATAATTTTATTTATTCGTAAATAATTGTAAAGATCTAATAAGATCGTTGGCATAAGATAATTCTTATAAATTATCTTTTCGTTTGCAGCTTTCTTGATAGCTTTTGCAAAGCAAAAGTCATGTAATGGAGATCATGAATAATTCAATTCCGATAGTAAAGCACAGTTTATTTTCACTTTAAATGTATCAATAAATAGAATGTAGTATATAACTTCATAGATAACTGCACCCGGACCGGCGACTTATTCTCAGAGGCAGGAGAAGCGTTCATAGAACTCGACGAACGCTACTTACATAGTTGATGCGCACTGATCGGTCATTCGAACGAGGTCAGCTGTATTCGAAGGTGTTACGCTACAAGGCGAGCGGAACGATAAAGTTGATGGAATAGCTTCTTTGATGTTGCATTCGTTCCTTTCGATAATACAAATGACATCTATGCAAACTGAACAATTCATTTTAGATATGATAATCACACGGAGAAAAATAATTTAGAGATGGATATCTTCCAAGACTAGTAAAAATATTCTGGCTATTTTTACCGAATTTGTGATAAATTTTATTTGCCTAAAAGTAAAAAATACCGGAGATGTAAGATAAAAAGTATATTATGATTATAGTACATTATTTCAAGTGACTTATCTTATAGAAAGATAAATTATACTTTCAGTAAAGTAAATCGTATTATTTTCAAGATTAACGAGCACAAACAACTATGCAGTAAAATAAATTTTGTCAATGCTAAAGAAAAAATTGTTGTTAATAAGGTAAGAATGATTATCATACGACAATCTCATTTACCAGAAATGTAAAGAAAATTATACATAAGTGGGCACGTATCCCTATATGAATATTGATAATTCCATAAAGTTTACTAGAATTTTAGTGATATTTACTGTACATTTTTCTCCGTGCAGTTACTTGGAATCCATCAGTCTCTCTTTCGTTATGTATTTTCTATCAATCTTTAAATTAATTAATTTTTTATATCTTCTCGTACTTTGTGCATTCGCGAGTAGATGTTTTGTATTCCTAGAGATAGCTCTTATCAAGCGTGATTCTCTCACATTGCTGCATCTGAGGAGCGTGTATTGGCCCGTACATCATTTATCTTAGCGCTTGCCTATTGTTCGTTACAATAGTGATTATCACAATAGTGACAGTTCTAAGAACGGTATTGTTTATACATATATTTCACCGCTCACATATCGCTCCTCAACAATAAGAGATTCTTTCTCAAATATCGTACATGGAGAGAATTTTCTTTTAAAATTTATCCTGAAAATATGATAGTTGTGTTACAATACAATATTAAAAAAATTTTTACTATGCACTTTAATAAAATTAATCAAACTTATTTTATACTTTATTGTAGTTTTATTAATGAATGAGAGAGATTTATATTAAAATTATTTGAAATATAATGTTATATTAAAATTATTTGAAATAATTTGTCCCATAACTATCATATTTTTAGGGTAGACTCTAAGAAAAAATTTTCTCCGTATATACAATTCTGTATATTGGCTGTCATATTTGTACGTAAAGTAGATTTTCAATTCTACAAATTTTCTGTCATATACGTTATCTTATTAAATAATCAATATTGACATTTCTATAGCGTGCAATAATAATGTTAAACTACAGAACACGTCAGAGTAATTTCCCTGTAAGAAAGCATGGCAATTATACGCTTCACCTTCACTGCCGCTATCCAGAGGTTGATGACCTGTCGTAACGCGAGAAAGTCTCAGATTTACTTTAGATGCTATACTCATGTACTATAATTTCTTTGAGTGTTTCATTGTAAATTTTATTTTGTAAATACTTCATGATTTGACTGTTTTGTTTAAAATTTTTATTAAAAGAATAACAAAGAAAAATATCTGTTTGACTAAACATGACTTATGATATGAAACGATTGTTATAATAACAAAAGCTTTTAATAATATAATACAGTGTTTCATTATTTCACTTAAGTAATAAAAAGACCTAAAAAATTTTTTTTCTCCATAATTTAAAAATTGTGATACGCTTTTATATTTTTTGTAATTTGTAATTTTATTTGTTATATATATAAAAACTCATATGTATCAGAATAAAAATATATGTACAATAATCAAATAATAGAATACGAAAACATTCATATGCAGAATACTACAAAATGCCACATCACATTACGCATTTCTGTGCGTGATGTTGAATTCAAGAGGAATAAAAAATATTTTATCAATAAGAATAATCAGAATATTTTCAAGGATAAGCTTAATCAATATGCACAATCTTCTTAAGATGGCATAAAATTCTTTTAATTAAATATTAATTTCTTGTCATCTTCGTATTAATTAATATTTAATAAATTATATGTGATTTTATTATTATCGAGAAAAAATATTTATCAATAATAATTTTAATTAAGATACGAAATAAGATAATTTTATTTCGTGTGCACAGCATTGAAATTTTAGAGATATATTTATCGTTGATTTATCGTTGATAATATAACGGATTAATGACAGATAACATATAATGTTAAAAATTCTACTTTTCCTAATTATTGAATACTTCATATCGGTTACTTTTTGAACAACCTTCTTTCAATAACAATCGATTAAATGATTAATCAATTGATTGATGACGCAATTACAAATGCGTGATTTCTTGTCTTGAAAAAAACAGTTTTGTTAGGAGACAATGAGCAATTACATGACGTAACTAGCGAGTTTAACTGTAATAAGCGATTTCAAGCTTGTTGAACGATTTCCTTTGAACCTTGTACCAGTTATGTTCAATTGGAGCACTAATGTTAGTCCCACGCAGTGCGCTTCGTTATATTGCATGTTATTTCGTTTTTTTTTGCATTGAATATAATATTAATTACTTATAAAAATTCAATACAAGGATGGACATTATATGAAATATCTTAAATACATTTTTTAATCCAGTAATGATAACAAATATTACATTTATCCCATCGTTTATCCCATATAGTTCATTAAATAAATTTAATTATATCAGTTGAAATATAATTAATTCAAAGACATATTTGAATAAATCAATTGTTACGTCAAGATCATTTCCTTGAAAAGCAAATTGTATGCGCATGTCGCAACTTGGCCTTTGTTTGCACTCACACATGCGCGGACGATTGCTCTACATAATGAAACTGTTGCTTCAGAAGAAAATTCTTTTTTGAGAATTGTAGAGCGGCAATTCTTCCGATATATTCTTTTCGCTGTATTTCCGTTCCGAGCGAGTAGATAGGCAGTCCGCATAGTATTGATTGTTAAACGATGCGTAACGTACCGCACACATAGTTCGACGGTCAGCTGTTTGCGACATGACAGGTGTTCGAAGTCATGATATTGTTGGCGTTGTGCGTAAAATCCGAGCTTCTTATGTTAGTAAATCGTTTTCTTTGATATACCGCAAAAAGATACAACAATAATTAATCCGGTTAGGTTATTTATTTTCGTGAATACTTATTTAATACATTATATTGATTTATCGACGATAAAAACGTTTTGAATTAACTACGAGATCTTATGTAGCAGTTATTAAATGGAAAAACAATAATCATGATAATTATGCCGTTGAGATTATAATACCCAAAACACAAAATAAAAATAGAACTAACGTTCTCGATCGTAGAAAATTATGACGTAAGTGAAGTGTAATGCATTATTTAATATTGTAACTATTATAGAATGGCAGAGTTAGTACTTAATAATGCATTAACTTTTTAATGTTTTGCGTATAAAGAAAATTTTTTTTATGGTAATGAAGTATTAATCAAGCAGGTTTACATTGGATAAAGAAAAAAAGAGATAGGTAGATGGATAGATATCATCACTTATTGAGCGTTCTAGGAAAGCATCCTTTCAAGTGTTAAACAAGAGAGAGAGAGAGAGAGAGAGAGAGAGAGAGAGAGAGAAAGGGGGAAAGCAATTTTAATTATTAAAATAAACAATCTTTTTTAAATTTTCTAGGTAGATAAAGAAGTTATTTTTGTCATAATATAATAACGTCATAAAATCGCTGTCACTACGCACGAATATTATAAATTATAAATAATTCAACATATATCCTGGATTTGAAAAAAATATTTAAAATTTCTTCTTTCTTTCATAAAGAAACTAAAGCACTTGAATTTATATTTTTTTTTATAAAGTATTGATTTATATTCTATAAGCACATAACGTGTAATTAATAATTTATTCACGCACAAACAGTTTGTAAACAAGCCATTTTAATTAACATAAAAAAACACTTGAAAATAATGCAAAAAATTCGATCGAAGGAATTTTATCAACATACATCATGTGTGTGTCTAACGTGTACCGATACCGAATTTTTACAAAATATTACAGACACTTTTCTGTCGCGGAGGGTTGAGATTTTTCGAGCAATTGCAGAATTAGAAATGGATGAATCAAGGTCAAACTCTCACCTTGAAGATCGATTGCGTTGGAGACGCCGGCGACCAACGACAACCGCAAGATGTAATGGCGATTGTCAAAGGATGCACGTCAAACTCGATAAACTGATACCGCGTATTTTCACAAAAATTACTGACTGGTCTATCGACTTGCTGGAACGAAGCTTCGTGAGATTCTGATGGGTTTGATGAAGAAGGGCCCACCCGACGAGGGCGCTTCAAGGAGATCACCATCGCGCCGACTCCGAAAAGTCTGCAAAGCTGATGTTGGGGTCGCGGATGCCTTGTGGAAGGGATGTATCATCGATCGTTCGTACTAGGTGAGGTCTACGGCCTTTAAATGCCAGATTCTCCTTTATTGCGATAACTTGTACTTTCAATGGAAAATATAGGTGATACAAGATGAAACATCTCATTTCCTTGTTATTTCCATCAACGAAAATTCCTGTTATTCATGAATCCTTTGACAATTCAAAGCTGATCTTTCTTTAATAAAAGTATCGGAATACTTCAATAGTTTTTATATTACAAGTCATAGCATGTCTAGGGATTTTTAGGAATAAAAAATTAGCCACGTATTGAGGACAATTTTATCAAAAATTTCTCTGAGATAATAAAATAGATTTTAAGTTTAAATATTTTATTCTGTTTCAGATAAAAAATTACATTAATTTCAAAGTTTTAATTTGCGGATTAATTACAAAGATATTTAAATCTAAATCTTTAAAATTGTGAAAAAAATTTAAGAATGATGAATGTGTTTCAGTTTAATTATTATAGCAAAGAAAAATTATTTCTTGGGGGGAGAGAGAAAGAGAGAGAGAGAGAGAGAGAGAGAGAGAGAGAGAGAGAGAGAGCAGATATTATTGTTGATAAAGGATATTTTTAAAAAGACATTGAGAAAAGGATAAATTAAAAAAAAACAGTGAAATGTCAAATCGAGAAATTATTGTAGGATATAAAATCGAGATATAATAATAATGAGAATTTGAAATTAAAGATTATAAGCTGATAAAATGATATTAAGAACTTTTTCTAAAATTTGGCTTTTACAAATATATAATTAATTCATTTCAATTTATTTAATATACAAATCTTTAAAAAATTCTAGCAAATATTAATAAAATATTTTTAATAGATGTTATTGTATTTTAAATAGCTTTAAACATTTAAAGAATTTGTATTAAATCTGTTTAATAGACAAATTCATTTACAGATAACTATTTATAAATTTTTTGCAGCAACTTTATCAATATTTCGATGATTTACATCGACATATGATTAACGGCAATAGATTATAACATAACTTCTAATACCTACTGACGAGACACTATATTGACTATGTTAAAAACTAGGCCGGCCCTGGGAAAATTTTGTAACCATCAATAGGGTCCCGAAGGTCCGGGGATAATTAAAGAATGATGACATTATCGACAATTGATATGAATTTGCGGTTATATATTGACATAAATATTTGGAAAATACGTTATCAAATTTACGATTTTTTATTACATAAGTGCTGTATATAAATATAAATACATGTACATACTTGTAATGCTATAATATTTTATATATTGCCGCAAAATTACAATTTTCTTCTCTATACAATTATCATTTCTGTTGGTAATCAAACTCGGACGATAACATTAAAATCGCAGTTTTAAATAAAAATCGAGTATTATTGGGTTTTAAACGTATATACATGTCTATAAAACTATTAAATCATAAAATTTGTACTATATTATCAGTTTCTTACTCTTAGTAACTTAAATTTTAACAGTCGTGGACTTAGTCACTTAAATTTTAACGCAAACTTCCGCGCGTACAACCGATCGTCTTTAACAGTATCTCCGTTGGTGCTTCTGGTAAGATTGAAGAAATGTTAATAACGAGAAAATCGCTAGATTCATAAATTGTTTAAAATATATACCACAAATTTTAAATTTTTTTTTAAAATACACAAATTTTATCTTTATACTTATTAATTAATTTCAAACTAATTAAAAAAATTAATTCGAAAAATATTATGCTTCTAATATTAATCTTATATTAATTATCTATAATAGTTTATCTATGAAAAACTACGTAGCAACGATAGAAAAATGAGAAAACTTGCTTTCGATCAAGTTCTCACTTGGTACACTAGGAATGTATTAGTACCAGCACATGATAGCGATTAAATATTTAATTGCTGTATATTATTTAATAAGAAGAATAAAGGTTATAATTTTAAAAATTATAATCTACATACATACATATTAAAAAATTTTTTAAACACATTTTAATAGTATATATATATATATATGTATATGAATCGACCAGCAAGTAAAATGTCAATAATATCTGAAAAGCAAAATATTAGCAGCATGCTAGTAGTTTGCCAGCAAATTTGATCAGTATATTGCAGGCAGTTGACATTAAATGCACATTAAGCTTCTGTTCCTGCCTACAAAGCATTGAGGCAGTATATGCATGACGACATGGAGAAATAATATTATGGCTATAGAATTATAGCGCTATTGTTAGAATTTCATTGAGAGGAATGACGTGGCGCTTGATGTATGGAATGCAGAAACAAATAAAAGATAAATTGAAGGAAGCTTTTCAGTCCAATTCAAAGGATGATTTTTTGTTATAAAGTGTGATCCAATTCGTGTATTCTCCATTGTAACATCTTCTTTTATAAATTTGTAATTTTTCTTGCAATAAAATAGCAGGAAATATTGTAATAGAAGAGCTAAACGGCAAGATAACTTTAATAAAAATGTTTGGTTCTCAATGTTAAGGCTTATCTGCCATCCTTTGAATATTTGCTGCAATAAAAATGCGGCACAATACCGTAAACTTTCTGTTGACGGAATAAAAATTTTTATTGTTCACAAATCTCATTTTTCGCGTCATTGGAGTCAGTACAAAAATATTCTTCTTCATGAAAACATCTGCGGACGCACAAGAAAACGTTTATTATTTTTAATCACTTTTTGATAAAAATTTATATATCATAAAACAAATGCATTTACGATTAATATTGATAGTATAATCAAATAAATATTAACATAAATACATGTATAATGAAAAATAGTATTCAGTATAAATATCTAATCATAAGAACACAATAAAAAACATTTTGTAAGTATACGTGTTAAAATTAATCCTTGTTAAAATTGTTGTGTTAAGAGCTCACTTCACAAAGTCTATTTAACCCTAGTATGGTATTCATAGGTTCAACGTACTCTGTGCGATTTTTTGCATTGCTTTAACTTTTTTATGATATAATTTGAAGAGTCGAATTAAATTTAAACATTTTAGAATTTTGTTTTCCAAAGTAGTCATTTTTTGCGAATTTTTTCAATTTCTTTGAAGCATTGTAATTAATTGAAATTAAAATATAATTTATTTGATTTATATTTATCTGTCTTTGTCTGACTTGAGGTATAAATTTCACCCTTTTTGAGCTAAAAAATACATATTCAGTCGAAAGATATAGCGTGACAAAGTTGCAAGGTCTCACAAATAATGTTAGAGGGAAGGTGATCAAAAATAACAATACCATACTAGCGTCAAAAGTTTTTTTAAACTCAAATCTGTGTGAGGGTAGAATTATTTCTATTTTAGGTATTCCTACATACCGACTTACATTACACATGTAGACAGGCATACAAGTGCAAACTTGTGTAAGTAAATGTATAATATGAACAAAGAGAGACTTTCAAATTTTATTTATTTATTACAGAATTTACGTTTCAAAATACGTAAGTTTATATTATTTGTTTAATTACTCATAAATTATGTTATTTTAAAAAATGTTAAATATATCAAATAAACATCAAATCTTTAAATAATACAATCACTATGTTAAACTAACAATTAAATATATTATAAATTCTACATAAATATTTTAACAAGGATCAGTTTTAATAAAAATACAAAAAGTTTTTAATTATGTATGTTTACAATATCAATATTTTGCGTTTTTACATATCTATAACAAATTTTTGTAAAAATGTTAACCTGATATAGATGTAAAGTTTTGAGTCTCGCCAATATATTTACAAACATGTTTTATTTACTACCAACTAATCCCATTTTTATCAGCAAGAAGTTAATACAAACTCTACGGAATAAGGTATGTATGTTTCATGATACATCATGCAATCGAAAGAATGCATCAACGAGCGATGCGCTCGTATGTACTTGGTTTTGCACGTACCAAATGGCATACGGTATTCCGTGAATTTTACGGCAGAACTGCGATAGCATAAAAAAGATTAGAGTGCATAATTCTTCTCGACGATTCTAGACGGAAATACGCGTATCCGTAATCAATGTGCCGCGTCCATATGCTCGAGTTACCGTAAAATTCGAACGTTTCGCGTATGCAGAAAGGAGTGCGTGACGACCTACCATAAATTTCCGGAATTTCATTACCGGGTCATTACCGAATTTTACAACTCAAACTCAGTGAATTCACCCCTCATCTTTTTTTTGCCCCAGATCTGTCTATTTCACGATCTTTCGCGCACTGTAAAATTTTTAATTACGAGTTGGTCAGAAACCGTAAAAACAAACGAAACATGTAGAAAGTGATTGTTAAAGAAACTATCGAAAATATTTTTTTCCGTGCAAAGGAGCAAAACGAGTCATTACGTAATTTTACTTTGTCCAAAACGTATTAAAAAAATGAAATCAAGAAAATATAAGAGTTGACAAAAATGTTTTCATGTTCCCAAAAATATCGCAATGTGTTCTGATATTTTTAATATTCATTCGTATATACATTATTTAAAGCATATTAAAAAAGAATTTAAATGTAACTTATAAGTTGTTGCAAAATATTTCGAAATTTATAATTCTTATTATTAATAGCTTATTTGAAATACTTATTGTAGCGTGTTGAGAGAGATATTTAACACAATTAACAAAAATTACTGTTGCGACTAAAAAATATTCTCCCATAAATATCTCTTGACAAATATGTATTATCTAAAACTAAAGTTATGTGGTTTTTTTTTGTAAAAAGATATTTTTTATCTTTGCTAGAATGATTTTTTAAATTAGATAAACATTATTTACAAACGATATTTACTCGCGAAATTTAATTGAGTAACTTGCTTCTTCTATTTCTCAAGAACATTTGACATCATTATCTATCAAGAATATACGCTGTGAGATAAACGAGAGACATGTACAGTTTGAAAAAGAAAATATTGAGGTACATTTTCTTACGAGAAAGTAGGAAATAATGATGACTTTCAATTTGATATCAAATATATTTGCAGAATACTGAGTTTATTCTATTCATCAAAAGAGAACTGCACAGTATAAATTTTTAGTGTATAAAATATTTTTTACATACCTTTTAATAATAATATAATTATTTTAAATAATTTTATTATTAATACAACAATTATTAAAAATATTGTAGTTACATTCGATCACAATCAATAGATTATCGCATATTTATATTTATTCGTAGAATTCTCTCGTAAGTAATTATCAATAATTTTTGTTACGTGTTTATGTCATCATCGCTTATAACATCATCAACTTATATGTTAAACAATACGAAAAATATTGTAGTTACATTCGATCACAGTCAATAGATTATCGCATGTTTATATTTATTCGTAGAGTTCTCTCGTAAGTAATTATCAATAATTTTTGTTACATTTTTATATCATCATCGCTTATAACTTCATCGACTTATATATTAAACAATACGTTTAACAATACAAAAAGTCTGTTTATAGCTAAATTTTATTTAGCTATAAACTATGTACGTATATTATTCTCTTGATTTCATTTATATCATGCATTATTCGGCATATCGATTATCAAGGCTACAATTGGTGACAGAATTACGTTACTAATTTGGCGAATATAATGTATCAATTATTGGTGCTACTGTTGACAATTATGTCAATGTTTCCAGTATATGCATCCCTTCAGAGACAAGGTATTGATTCTCTCTCGAGACCAATTGTCGTGATTCTGTCAGGGTGTAACAGAATGCATCGTCATTAGTAATAAAAGATTTGAAAGCGTATTGAATCTTGAAAAGAGAAATAACTCAAAGATGTTTTGGAGAGTCGTAAGGTAAGAAATATAGGTAGAATGTCATCACGGTAATCGGCAATCGTTCTTCGTTTCAAAGAAACGGCCGCAAATTTTTCTCATATAAACTTTCCTATATTTTCGAAATCCTCGCATGATGATCATTTTTCTTCTATATTATAATTAAAGGATTAATCAAATAAAAAGACCAATATACTTGCAATTTTTAAAAAATAATTAAATATTTATGTCTTATTTTTGTCAAAATTATTTGACATATTAAATTATTTTCTTATTGATTTCAAACTGTGTGTCGGGTTCCGTATCTATCAGCAGGACCAGCTGTCGTCGAGCAGGCGTCATGAATAAAGTCATACGTGGCAATCTATGCACGATTTCTTGTGCTGGCATTTCGTCACATTGTGCTTGCTAAAACAATCGAGGCATAAACAACTGCTCTTGGCGAATTCTTTCTTCTAGTTGCTTCTTTTAAAAATTGCTACAGGAAAGGATGTAATACTTCTTCTGGCACAGTAGACACCAGTTCCTCTTGTTCCGCTTCTGTGCCAAATTCGAGTGAGCGCATTTGCGAACTTGAAGGATGTCGTGGAGCTCCAATGGATCCAATAGTTCGACCACCATATGGACGAAGAGGTCATTGCGGGTAATCGAGCGTTTGTTCGATGCTATCCAGAGAGTGCATGATCTACAACATGCTGTAGTACACTCGCTTTAGGTCGGCGACTGAGTCATCCTTCATCTTTGACAGCGCAATGAATGTCGCGAGGCATTCTCACAAATAAGCGATTATTCTGATGACGATTCTTCAGTATTAACCATGCTAGCTGATATTTATTTTTGTTGGTAGTTGGTAAGCGATTCACCATTTGTTCTGTTTTATTTTTTAGACATTTTTTAAGGTAATACAGTTTTCCGACTTTGACAAGTGAGGGATCACTAGCCACGAGAAAAAGAAATATATTCTTGAAGGACAGCCAGTCTTCGTTTCGACAAATGTGGGAGCAGTTAATCAAAGTCTACCGTAAAGTTCAATGCGTATTCTTAGTGGTGCGTACTCTTGAGCAGTTTTACCGGTGATCTTCATCGTTGTTGCTATATGTTTTCTTGCGGACCTTGTTCTCAACGATCATTCTATTGAAACGAATGATTTATCGGTAATTGGAAAATAAATTAGAAATATCGCATATTAAATCAAGTTGTCTATATACTGTTAATTATTTGACCGAGTTTCGAACAATTGTTAGTTTAAGCAGAAAAACCACGAATTTATACGCCTTATATTTATTGCGTGAACATTGTAGAAAATAAAATTATATTTTGCAATTTGTTGTAATTATATTAAGATTAAGATTCGATATAAGAATTCGATATAAATACATGATATATATTGAACAAAATATTAAATCGATTTTATATCGAAGTCTGTATCCTTTTGCTTATAAAACTCTACTTTCGTTGTGGTCTCCCTAAGGAAGGAAAGAAAGAGCAACGAATTCGCTGTCGTTGAAAATCGCGAGCGAACGGGAACAAGTGTGATTTGTGAGACGTTTATTCCGTGTGATTGCTGCATTTATTTCTACGTGCCTGGTTCGCGCAACTTCGTTCAATGATGTGGAGAAAGAGCGAAAAAAGGGAAAAAAAATGAAGAAACGTGGCACGAACGAGTCATGCCGGAGCGCCGATTATTCGACGTATTTTAGATTATCTCTTCATTTCGCAGCGTTTCGCTCGCACACGACGGTATTCTACGTGTTCGCAAAATCTCGTTTCGCTCGTAAACGAGAAGAGAAATAAAAAATATTTCTGTATTGAAGAAGCAGAAGAATGTACGTTCGCCGACTATCTTTTTAGCAGAAGCTTGCAAAGAGGTCCACGCAAAAGTGCACGCTTTCAAAATAGATTAAATAAACACAGATAGATACAAATTTAGTTAGATTTCCACGCAAAACGGGTAAATTAATAATTCAATAAGTTTTATTTAACCTTGTATACAATGCTGTTGCTGTTGAGTATTCCTATCGATAAGTAAATTTTACGTATAACAAGGAAACAGTTCATTTTTAATCAATGTAACACAAGTTTTTAACACATTTCACGCTTTTAGTGAAGAAATATTTATATAATTTAGATTTTACAAGAGCACAAATAACTTAATTATTAACTCAAAAAGAAAAAAAAGAATAAAAATGAAATATACGTATAATTATATAATAACACACATAGAAAATAATAAAACTGCTTAAAAATTGAAATCGCTTATACTCTCTGTTAATACTGACTTTCAGGTCCAAAAAGATATAATAATGGACAGAATTTTTAGAAGTTTATTTTCACTTTTAGCATAGATTTAGATTGGACTTTCTAACGAAGAATCACCGAAAGCATAGTTCAACGCTCAATGATCGCACTTGTACGTAAAATTCACGTATCGATATTTTAGGATCAAAAGGAATAAAACATATTTATAAAGTTATAGTAACTTTTTACTGTAACAATGAGCTTGTCTTATTACTGTCTTTTTAAATAATCGTATTTAGAATCATATTTAAACTTTATAGTTCTGTAATGTACAAAGTTTGCTTCTTTTCTTCATAACATAAATATACATATACCTTAAATGTTTGAACTTATCTCTTTTGCTTTTTAAGTCCAGATTTATAAGGACGAAAAGAAAAGATAGCTAAAATAGTACAGAAACACAAACTTTTTAGAGAAATAAAGGAGAAGAGAAAGGATACTCCATCATTTTCAATTAGAGATACAACCAGTTAAAAGTTTCATATGAACATGAAAACTACCTTCTTCTCGACTCTTCATTCACAGTTTAGATACCACATGTTTCTTTCTCACGCACATTCGCTATTTCGTTTTATATAAAAAAAGAAGCTCGCGACATACTCCTATAAACTTGAATAATGTGTTTTAAGAGCTCGTCATTGCTAACGGTCAGTTATTTCGCGCGTGGGGACCGGCAGATGAACGGATTAACGAAATACGCTTAAAGAAATACGCTCTGTGACTATAAAGTGTTCTTTATTTTTTGCCAAATTAAAGCAATACTGAATTCGTACAACCGATGCTATGAAAATCGGCTCAGTCGTCGATCAGCACAATGCGCTTCAGCAATAGTGTTCGCGGATCAACACCGCAATCGTCGGACTATTGTTTATCAATAAATTTTCCCGAGAGAATAACCAACAAGAATAATGGTGCATTGATTGCGTGGCATTTTTTTTAGTTTTTGTAACATTGTCAAAAGCAAACGCGAAAAGCATACAGTTTCAAGCAATCGTGTGCATGTGTATGCGTACATATTGAAATACATATTATAAAATCATATTTTTTATCAATGTTGTTACGAAAACAATATTATTGTTCAACGCGTCGTTAATGATGAGTAAACAATGTAATAATAAAACAATGTAAAAATAAATATTTTTCTTTTCGCAAGATATTTTGTTAGTTGTCACATAACGTTTTCTATAGTTTTTAAAACTATAAAAATATAAAGGCTAAATAAAGACTTTAAACAAATTTCTGCTAAAAGAATAATCTAAATATTTGATAGAAAATGTAGCTTTTTGTTGTTATTATTATTATTATAATATATTTTATAGTGTATTAATATATTTTTACAATTCAATGCATAATGATATATTCGAGAGATTGTAAAAGTATATATTATTATATACTTTCATATCATTAAACTCGAATATTACGCAAGAGCAGATATATTAGAAATAAAGAATAAGCGTAATCACGACTATTCCTCGTATTTTCGTTTTTATCGAAAGATAAAAAATCAAATTATTCTTCATTCTTGCGTTTTCATTTTTCATGATTAAGATAGAAAACTAAAAAAGCATAGATAAACGTGAGAAAGTACAATCATCCTTATTTTGCATGTTGAATTACCTCTCTTTTGGCTTCAACTCACGCACGTCGCGGTTACTTACATTTACATCTCACGGACCGAATAAGATTGATAATACCACCGAAGACGAATTATGGCACGACGTTCTTCCCTTTCCATTTAATTCGTCTGTTACTTAATAATTCAGTGCTCGCGGAGAATTTCAAACTAGCTATTTAATTCCTCAACCTCTGTGCCCCTGTCACATCTATCAGTCGTATTCTTCTTTCTCTTACTACACTACTTTAGTAGAATATATGAAAAATTTTAATATACTATCACGTTTGGATGACATTATGACAAAGAATCTGTAGCTATTATGTCATATAGTATATCGTAGCTTCTACATAGGACAAGTTTCAAAGGAAAGCCTTGTCCCTGAGGAAATAGAAGATTGACTTTCAGAAAATGTTGTCGTGAAATAGTCCAAAGTCTTCTCATATATGATAATAGCCAACAATTTTACAAATCGTTCAAAAAGAAATTTAGTAAACTATAAATATAATTTTTTAAATAATAAATATACGTATAAATATGTATTATATAAATAATTTTTAATAAATTTTTGGTAGATGCTGAATTATCGTCCATAATATAAAATATTAAAAAATAAAAAATTCATTAAATTATTTTTGAATTTTTATATCATATTAAGTTAATTAAATTAAAATTTAATTATTTAATTAAATTAAAACAAAATTTATTTATCTTTTATGTGTCAGCAGTTGCCGATAAAAATTAAACGCGGTTTATTTCAAAAAGCGAACAATGCAGTGAATGCACATTTCACTCATACTTCTTTCTGTTTGCAACAATCGTTTGATTGACGTAAAGCGCTGCGTGTTACATGACTTTCATCAGCAGAATGTGGTAGATCAAAAGACATGAATAAGAGCAGTGGAGCAATCGATTATTTGATGGGATTAGTTAGGTATTTCTTTCTTTTCTCTTTTATTTTATTTGGCTATATTTAGTCTTTTTCTACGTAGAGCAATATTTGCGTTGTATTTGATATTCGTGAATATTAAAAAATGTGATTTTAACTCATAGAATTATAGATATCTGAAATCGATTTATTACTTCGATTAACTGCTATTTATTAAGTGTACAGTATCTTTCAAAAGAATTTGCTCACCTCAATTTTTGTATGTATTTTTTTTATACATTCAAATTCAATTTTAATTCTATTGTATTTTCTTTATACATATATGTACGTAGAGATTTTAAACCATCAAACATTATTAGATAAATCTAACATTTAAAAAATTACGAAAAAAGATTGAAATTTGTTCTTCTTCATTTCATTTAAGGAAAATAGACAGAGAGAGAGAGAGAAGGGGGGGGGGGGGGGGGGGAGGGAGGAAATACTTTTGATCGATAGTGTATTCCAAATTTTTGGCTTATACTAATTGTAAATATCTATTCGTTGCTTTTCATTTTCCTTTGCTAATCAAACATATACATATAAATATGTTTGGCTATACATGCAAGAGAGAGACACACTTTTGTAATCTTAACTGAATTGCGATGGTATTAAATTTATATTCATATTCAATGTACATATCGAAATGCACATATTTCTCGTCGTACGAAAGATCCTCACAAAAGAGTTCGTATATCCTCAGTGCATCTTTGAAAGCTCACACGGTTCTCGTTAAACGGAACGAGAGATGCACGAGAAAGTGAAAAGAGAAAATATGCAATCAATAATACCGAAGCAAGAATCGTTGGATTTCAATATTACTTCAAACAAGAAGTTATAATGTTTACGTGTGTGCATTTGTAATACTTGTTTCAATCATATATGCTGTGTTTATATTACAATTATTTGTTCAATGAATAAAAGACAAACTAAAAGAGAGTTTGGAGTTAACAGAATATTGAAACAAATTTAATTATAAATAAATTACATTTTTCCTATGACAGGATAACAATAAATTTAATAATATTACGTTGTTCTTATAAATATTTTCCCTCTCTTATGTTTTAAACGAGAATAACATAATTTCTTTATTACTGCAACAATATTATGAAAAAGACGTTTGCAAATATAAAATGCTGGTTACCAAACGACACGAGCTATTGCAATTGTCATCAAGTTAGAATAAAGCATGTCACACTAGAAAATTATATTGTATAATCAAAACCTCGTTAAATTAATTTCTGTGTTATCAGTTTAATTTATCTGTCGGTTCTGTCGACATGGACAAATTGACAGAAGCCACGACCGGTTTTGCGGTGGATCTGGCTTACACTATGAAGTTTAGCCAACGATTATTACGTTATCAATGTGATGGTTTATAATTTTCGCACGATCCACCAGTAATCAATTATGCGTAATCAATTATTCGATGATTACCGGCCGACAATGTTATAACCACAATGTTGTTTTATTTAGTAATGCTTTAATATTCTGATCCTATAATGGTACAATTTTAATAAGGTGTTGCACAATTAAATACATTAACCTTTACCAATGTCTGTAAAAATATTTTGTAAGTTATTTAAAATTTACGGGGTGTAGAATTTTAATTATAATGTTATATGTAAAAGAATAACAAATAAATAATAGACAAACTTTATATAGTCTAAACTTTAAAAAATTCAGATATAAGGAAAAAGTTATAGAAAGAGTGACAAAAACTCTTCAAATGCTTGCGTGGCAGATATAATAAATAACAACTTACGCTGTTTTATTTATTGCAATATAATATAATTTAGATTTGTAGCTTATTTAGGATTAATCAGACCTTCAAGCAATATGTAAGTTATATGAATATGAAGTAAGTTGACTTTATCAACTTACTTCATATTCATATAAGTCATATTTTAGGATATTTTGAAATAAACTAATAACACAATGCGCGTAATCTACGTCAATATGTTTTTTGTTATTTTTAATATTTACCTTTTAAGGCATTATCGTCGTTGAATTCTGTCATATGTAATCGATATCAAAGGATGCGAATACGGCCGCCAAAAGTGTGCTTTCATTCGTTCTCACTGACTATATGCGAAATGGTGCATTCAAGCGGGAATTCTTGCATCCGGGAACAGCGTATATTGGCATCCTGGATGCACTCTTTGAAAGCACTGGCAGTCGCACGTTTCTAAAATTTCGGTAGGTAATCTTGTGGAAAATACTTCCGCCGCAATGCGATAACGCGCGATTATCTCGAAGAAATTTGATTTGCCGATATTGATGATTGGATCAATTGGTCGATTAACAGATCTTCTCTCGAGTTCTTTGATAATCTTCGAGAAGCATAAGAATTACACACAAATATAGTGGGTATTTTTAAAAGTTCTATTATTTTTTTTTCAGTTTTCGATTAACCTCATTTTTTACGAATATTTGAAAAATAAAAAGTAAGTGATATAAAAATGAAATATCATTTACTGTATATTAAAAAATAAATAATATTCAAACAATATTATATAGCATTTGTCTTATTTACTTGAGATGTTCCTCTTTGAATAAAGAGTAATATTATTTTGATGATTAATATTTTATTTGTAATGATGTTTCTACGTAAAATTTATCTTATGTTTCACTAAATGATTAAATTAAATGATAATATAATAGTAATAATAGCAAATAATTTGAAATTTATTCATTATATTAAAAAATATTTATGTGAATATACATTAATACGTATATAAGAGTAAGATAAAGTTTTAAAATAAAGAAACTTATTCACAACAAAATATATTGAGGATTTAATGATACAATAAAATATATGACTTTTGGTGCCGGGTGTTTCCGAGAATCTGGAATAATTTTACAGAGAGTTACATTTTCTGTTTCACGGAAATAAATCGTTTTTGCTTTGACTGATGTTACAAAGTTGGTTGGAAAACCACATATAGCTCGTAGAGTTTCGTTACGGGTTAGTAGAATCGAAGTCGATGCGTTAACAAAATTTAATCTGTAAACGTAATACTTGATTTTCGCGTTCTATATAAAAGTTAAAGCCGGACTTACAATCGTAAGCGAGGATTAAGACGATAAGCTTGTAACGGAGGCGAAGCGCTATAATTACCTAAATTTTACCCGCACTTTCTCGCAGGCCGAGTATAATCACAAAAACTTTAAGAGTTTCTCTCAGTTAATTTCCCGAAGCCAAATTAATTGTACGAAGAGAAATTACAAGTTTCGTGAAACGATGGATTCTTATTTTTTAATTTAACACGTTTATAAACGGATCCAGCATTCTGCTTTCAAGATCTTATAAATAATTAACATTTCATATGTAATAACGGTAATATATATTTTGTTAATGGATGTAAATATGGTTAAAATGTTTTCGTCGACTGTAAATTTTACATTTAATTCGTTAGTCAAATTCATCTTCAAGTAAAAAGTCGTTTTCACTTAGATATATTTTTGCAGCTGTGTGTATAACGTTAAAAAACAATTGATGCTAAAAAATTGTTACATCTGTCTCCTCTGCTAGATGGTAGAGCCTAGCACAGATCAACCGAAATGCTAAACGAGGTCAGATGAAACCGCGCGCGGTGTTATTCATTGCGCTTTTCAAGAGGCGCGCTATATTTCTCGTCCAGTCAAGACCCGGATTACTCGGAATGAACAGTCGAAAGCGCGACCTATAGTACGGGAGGGCTTACTTGTCGTTACGACAAAACATGAAATACGCGTTAAACCTTCGCGAAAATGACTTTGCGTAGAATATGTCACGGTGCTTCCTCCCACCGTAAATAAGGAAGCGAAACGTTTCCGGTATAATGCACCGGGATCGTCAGTGAATACGACAAATGCATCTTCGCATCTAGTTTCGAAGCTGCGTTTGAAAATGTATGATAAATTTACGGAAAAGCTATTCTCTCGCTTACTTAAATAGTTGCTTTATTATTTGTACAAAAACGTGAAGTAAAATATAATCGAAGCACTGGCAAAATCTATTCTGCATACATGTATATGTAAAACAACAGGTTTTTATACATATTTACTTCTACACTCAATGCCATTTTTAGCAATATTCCTGTCTGATTTCATATTTTATGTTTTATTAATTTTATTAATTAATGTACATCAAAGGACTATGCTCAGTTTGAGCCTCGGCTGAACAGCATTAAGACCTAGCTAAGATTGTAGAGCATAGAAAAAGGATTAAAAAGTTCCATATACATAACTTTGTAAAATGAGTCCCTTAAGTGCTATAGCTGTTCAAAGTTTGCTATTATGACCATGTATTGTGTACCATGTAGGACTGGTTTTATTCGATTTCTCGAATCATCTAGTATCTGGAATATGTCCAATCTTGACGAAGACCTTTTTTGGACCACAAATGAATAGTTATAAGTGATATATATTAATCGATGAAGAGGAGAGAGAGAGACACTCAAAGTATGAAACAAAAGGTTTTCATTGATCTGACAAAGAGCCTGCGGTTCAGTATTTTTAACCGTAACGTTTCCATCTTTCGTTTCAGCACATTTTCTTTTATAATGGCACCAACAGGCATGACATATATATTTAAATGTGCTGAGTGGAGCTCTTGTGGAACTACTAGGCTTCACACTTTCCCAGCCAACAAATGTTTATGCAAGTAGTTTTTTAAATATCTTCCACATTGCTCACAGTGGATCTCATCGCGACAAGTAGTTGTTTCGGGGTGACCCCGTACCAAAGGCTGATTTACTCCGAATGGTACATTCGCTGTTTGTCTATCTTCCTCCCCCCCTCCCAGGAAATCCAAGGGCATCGCCGTTATTACAAGCAAATCCGAATTTCTGTGACATGACGGCATGAATCGCGACTAGGGACTTAGCCGGATTAATGAACTGTACTAAATACATTTTAAATATTACTTCAATGTCTTTGGTACAATCCGTTACCATCATCATCGCGAGGAGGTGCCCTGGACGCAGAGAAATTGGATAAGACTAGTGGTACATGGTCATAATAGCGAACTTTGGATAGTTCTAGCACTCAGGCAATCTCTCTTATAAAGTTGGGCTTATGAAATTTTTGATTCTCTTTTAATACTTTAAAATTTTAAGCATGTCTCAAAGTTGTTCATTCGGGGCCCAAATTCCTCTATAAAACTGGGCATAATCCTTTGAACATGAGCTAAGAGTCATACTCAACATTAATTAATTGGACAATCCAAAATTTATAAAAAGAACTGGAATTGTGGTTTATATTTAATATTAATGTAATTTATATTTAATATTATAAATAATATTAAATACACGTAATGTCTAAATGTTAATTTTTATATTTTATTGATTTCTATTTAATGCAACGTAATGAATTAGAATCGAACAATCATATTTAATGTATTCAAATTTAAATACATAAAACAATTTTTTGTAATTTTATGATTCAATATAAAATAATTATGGTATATAAATATGTATTGCATTTTTAGCTTGAGAATAACTAGTTTTTTATCTTTTGTTAGTTAGGCTGCGATATATCGTTTATAGAGCTTAAGTGCAGTGAGAATAGCTTTCACAAACGTAATCCTTTCTTGACATCTGCAAGGATTTGCAGTATTGACCGCAAGCTATACGCTGATTTCCGCAGGTTGTAATGCCGGATTCTGTAGGCTGTAGGTATATCAGGTTCCGCAGGCGTATGCCATGTTTAATGTACTGACACAATGAGTTGCGCAGGTACCTAGTACATCAAATGCAGACACTGGTTGTGCACCTTTTTAACGAATAGTATATTAATGTTTGAAGTTCATGATATCAGAATCCAGTTCTCCTCACATAATACGGACAAATACGTTAATACGCTCTTTGCAATGGTTTTTATTATTCATCGTAGAGATTTTTACTTACGGATACGACTAGGCTCTCTTAGTTTTCTTTCGGGCGGTTGGCGAAGCTACTTAGGCGTGCTTGTAAGCACTCGCGCGAAAAGTCTCGCTTCGATGCGTACGAGAAAGTATTAACTAGGTTGCTATTCGGCACTCAAGAGAAAATGGTAGTCAAGTTGCTGCGTTGTCAAGCGCTTATAATTCATAAAGCTGGTACAATTATATATAATTTAAAATATAAATTTTACTATTTGAATTAATATACATTTTGACATAATTCTGTAATAGGATATGATAATACTTGAGAGTTTGAATTTTATTCACGACAGTTAATTAGTTAACTAAATATTTATAATAAAGAATATAAATTGAATAATTAAGGGGTATTTTAAAATAATATCAACAAATCTCTCAATTTATATCAATTCAACAATGTTACAAGTAGATGTTATAGTCTATCAATAATTGTTCGATATGTGATATGTCTAGGAGTTTATATTAGTTCTATTTACTAATCGCAATATCTCATACAAATTATGTTTATTCTGTTACAACTAGAATCGCTTCTAGAATTAAGAACCTGGAAATATTAATAGAATTATTTAAATGTTATTACAAATATTTTGAGGTTTTATTTGGGATTAAAAAAGAATATTTTCAAACTCTTTGTGCAAAACATTGCTAAACTAAAATTAATAAACGTTTTATTAAATATTTACAAAGTGTGTTTCATATTATGTGTATTAATTAACTAATTACAAAATTTGAGTTGATATTTAACGTATTGTATAGGTATGCTTATCATAATTAATGTTAATATAGAATATATAAATAGAATGCAAAAACGTTAATAAAAAATGTAGTAAATAGCAATAATTAATTAATAAGACGTATATTATTAAATATTTTATAAATTTTCTAAATTTTTTTTTAAATATATGTAAATTTATAGACTCATATAATGGTTTATGGTATTAATTTGCTACTCATTCTCATTATTGTAATCACGGTGCAAAAGTTGTTATTACAGCTCTGTTGCGGAAAATGATCGGTATTGGTATACATTCTATATAAAAACAAAATATAAACATATGTAAGCGTTTTGAAAACGAGAAATAATTCGCATCAGCTTCGGGAATTACAGAATTCCCAGGAAATTTAATGTTGTAAACCTGCGTTGCATCAGCTGCATTTAAATTGTCTACATTGTATCGTATAAAAAAAAAATTAGGCCACTGTTTTCTTATTTCTCGAACAAACAGCGCTCGGATATTGAATGCTAATTAAATTTTGTACGACGTGCGCAAAAGGTATAACGATAAGAAAGTATTATCAATGGACACAATAAGGGCGGTGCGAGTGTATCATGAGCGTGTGCAGGATTTAAAATGTAAATCACGTACATGCGCGTACACATTAATGCGTAATTAAATGTTAATATATTCTGCTAGCGAAAAGGATAGAGATAGAAAAGGAAAGAAAAGACCGAAAGTAAAAGAGAGAGGAAATGTGCACAAATTAATATGTTCGCGAGACAGGGTTAATTACTCTGCTTCCTTCCCCCTGTTCGCTCAGAGGTTCTTTCACAATTATTGGTAATTTTACATGGTACTAAATGATTTCAGCGCCATATTTATACTTCTTTAATATCGTGCGAGTACTTATTGTTATAATATATATAATATTATTATAATATATATTTATTTATTACGCGAGTAGTTGAGACCTAAAGAAAATTCTGTCTTGTGTATCGTTAATTAAGGATCAGCTTTTAAAATACGATTTCTAAACAATTCATTTGTAAAAGGTACTTATTCTTAGATATGGCAAACATAAAGGTAAATAAAAACGAAATCCACCGAAGGGGCTGTATGTAAATAGGGGAAAAGTAACATATAAAAGAAAAAAATCGATCTATGCGTGAGGATATATGCAACAGTTTGTTGAAAGAATTTCTGAGTTCACATGAGAATAATAATTACTTTTATTTAACCGGGAAAAGTGACATAAATAGTAATAAAAAATCTCACAACTCTACTAACTTTTTGATTCAATTATAAACAGCATTTTTTTATAAATTATTTTTAACAAAGATATTTAAAAATATAAAAATAGGAGAAAAATGATAGAAAACAATACCTTTAATTCTATTTGTTTTACATGTATTATATACTAAAATTAGAAAAAATTTCAGCTCGCGAATTTGAAATATCTTGCTGGAATTTGAGATAAAAAGTTTCGTCAAAAATTGAAAAAGGTATTTGTTGATATAATTGAAACTTATTGGTTTCTATAGAAATTTTGAATTAAAATTATTCAAAATTTGCTGTTTTTAAATAATAAATGTCTATAAACAATTGATTCGCCAATAATCAAGCAAATCAGTATGAAATAAAACTTTTTGTTAATACATTGTTCTCAATGTATGTTCCTCATTTCAATAATTGGAGAATCTTCACAAGAAATACCTCGATACAATGCGATCCGACTACAAATCGCTCAATATAATTGTTGGATTTAATTACCATTTACTGCTTTATTGGAATGTGCACCCGTAGTATTTGTGGCGTATCGAAAGCGCGAAATCGCGAAAGCTTTCCGTTTAATTGGCTAATCTGAAACGCTGCGAATCGCGCGAAGAATGCGTATGTGTTTCTGGCACAATTCTGTTAATATTTTTTCACATAGTTGCGCAGAATATGTAATTTTAATTTGATTATTGAAACAGATTGAACTTGACAGGTATAGAATAGATAAATACATTTTTGTATTTCTAACAGAATGCTTTATGTTAGGTATGTTATCTCTATTTTAATGGTATGAATTTAAATCGTGCACTGTTAAATTTTATAGGATCAAATTAACTTAATGTGACTCGCCACTGCTCTTAATAATATCGTTATTTTTTACTAAAACAATGGTTATATTTGATACTATACAGTATCAATTTAACATTATATAGTGTCAAATTTAATTATCATTTTAGTTAAAAATAACGGTATATTTAGTAGGAGCAGTGGCGACTCACATTAAGTTAATTTGACCCTATAAAATTTAACAGTGTGTCACATTCGAGACAAGTAAAATTTTAAGAACGTGAGAAAAAATACTCTTTTGAATATTTTTTTAAATTTAAATTCCCGTTGAATCGGGAATAATAAACTGCGTGGTACTCGTCCGTGAATAATTGATAATTTACAAATCGAGTATGATGTCAAAATGTAAACGTTGTCGAAGATATAAAAATCCATTATGAATTGTTGCACGATAGCTATGAGAACTTTTTTCGCGTTATCAACACACGACACGAGTATGCGAGTTTGCAATAGCGTAACCAACATAGAGAATTCTATTAATATTATACATAGAGGATCTAATAATATTTCTATTAATATTAAAGAAAAGATTAACGAGAATACATTAAAAGAATTAAAGAAAATACATAGAGACAAATTAAATTTTTTAAACATGTTAAGACATTTGATAAATACATTCTTTAAGTAAAAATTTGAACAATTTGTTTTAAATTTTTAATTTTTAATATGAATATAATTTGATACCTTTTTTCATCATGGCCAAAATCATTATCAAACTTTCTGGAAATAATGCTAGAATTTCAGTAGTAACAATTATATTTCGCATAAACTAAATTAATCAATATTTAATATTAATTTAAGATTTATCTAAAATTAATTGAAATATGTGATTAAACATATAGATATCACGTATTATCATTTATTATCAATTTTGACAATTAGAGTTTATTTTCGAAAGAAGCTATACTGACATATCATTATTTATAAAAAGAATAGTTTCTAAGTTAATATCTAACAAAACATATTTATAAATGACAAATACATCGTGTATCAGTATCTTGCAAAAAATGTTTTATTTCTTACATTAAAATGTGTTATTAAATAACTTAATGACTACGAGCAACGAGACTTTGATAAAAATTTTTAATTTGATAATGTAACATTTTATGTATGCATACGATTTTTAACTGCACATTTTTATAAACAAATTTTGTTCACCACACTGTATGTTTATTTCTTTTTTCTTAATTTCTTTCCTTCTACTTCCTTGCTTCTGTTTCCTATTTAAAGACGCCTCTCTGAGAGATCCACAGAGACCGCATAGTCGTTAGCTACGCTACTATGATTTGGATTTTGATATGAGGAAATGTGAGACGCACGCGCAAGATATTCGGTGCATTTGTATTCATAGGCAAACACCCATTACCGCCTTCTCTTAGGGGGTGAACTTATTTTTCTTACTCGCATTTCCATTAAACTCGAGGGCAAGGCCTAACTTAAAGGGGGTAATATATTCCCCTCTCTTTGTTACGGACGACTAAATTACGTGGTACTCTACCGGCAATTACCAAGTCAGCAACCCATTAAGTGAAGTGTGCTCCGATGAGGGGGTACGGCGCTGAAATCTTTCTGCCCGGAATATAAAATTAAGCAGGCAGCCCGATACTCCTGAGAAAAAGCACGAGAGAAAGAGAGAAAGAAAGAGAAAGGCGAGGGGGGGGGGGGGGGGGCGACAGGAGAAAAAGGAAGAACGTAAGAGAGACAGATTCGGAGAAGCTGTAAATTGCAATTAACTAAGATCGATCGAACTCCGCAAATTAAGAAATACACTCCGCAAATCAGAAATACAATAAGATAGGTCAGATAATAATTTCATACCATATATTAAAATCCGTTTGATTCCGCGATTGTTTTGTTTTCTGCATCGTTATCCGATGTTGAAGGTACGATATTAACGCGGTTAATATAATTAGCGAACCGTTTCCGTCGAACGGATGAACCATTCGGTTAAGAGCGCGTTCATCACTCGATGAAATCATCCCGCGCCGACAGCAAAAACAGAGGCGAGGACACGCTCCCTCGCATTCTCATCCTCTCTGTTATAACATAGCGCCATTTTTATAACAGATGACCCGTCGGTCCGGATGCTGTGCCGGACGGGCACCGACAAATATCCACGCCGCGCCGCGCCGCCACTGTAAAGTTTCGGGTTGGGCGCGGTCGGAAAAAAAGAGAAGAGAGAAAAAAATAGAGAACCAGGCCTCATAAATATTTAACGACTGAAGCTGCAGCCCGCACACGAATTTTATACCGTCCCCGTTGTTTCTCGTTGGCTTCAACGAAAAAAAGGAGTCGAAATACTTTCCATCGCTGCCTTTAAGCAAGCTTCCCCTCAAAGGTAACACTGAGACTTATTCGGCGCGGAAATGTATGCTTTCTGATGCGGTTATCATGTGTACATTTTGGTTCGCACTCATTTAATTACTTCACAGTCTAAACAGTTTCTATCCTTATTTCTCCTTTAAATAAAGAGAAACGGGAGAGGAGAAAGGAGAGAAAGAGAGAAAGAGGGGGAAGGCAGTACAGAAATTTATTCAATAAAGCTTTAAAAAACTGGTATAACAAAAAGAGTAAATAAATAAATACAAATTAGGTATACAAAATTATATATCCCAGCAAACAAGTTGACGTTTTTTATCGTCATTTTCATATCAGCAAAATGACATCAGCTATAACATCAAAATGGCATCAAAATGACGACAAATTACGTCAGCCTGTTTGCTGAGTACTTTTAATTGTATACAATTCTAAAAATATAATCAATGCATTTACATATTTTCATCAAGAAAAAACGGATTTTGTCAAGAATTTGTAAATAAAAGGAAGTCGGATAAAGAGAAAGAAAGAGAGAAAACGGGTAATCACATATAAGTTGACTAAGCAACGGCACAGTTTTTGGGAAAAAAAAAAACTGTTTTGCATAAAATATAAAATGTTATTCGAATCTATGTCACATAAAAGTTTTTATTTTCGTTCCATTCTATTCTCATTTTTGCGCAGCTTTTCCAGTATTTTTCAGTGACAAGCGGAGGCTTATAGATGTTGTTGTCGCGCTGGTTCGCGGATTAAAATTCTCGGCCATTTGCATTCTACAATTTCCTCGCAAGAGCACGATCGCCGATACGGCGAACGTAGCTTCTTCGTTTCGTGGCGACGTTTATATCTTGGTCCCGCTGTTTTCAAGCAAACTTTTACGTTCGCAAGCGACTAACGCAGACACCGCGGTGAAATGCTCACAGCGATACCATCACGTCGCGTAAAAACCTTTTGCTAAAGATAGAAGGTAAACTTGGATAGTGATACATTTATATTATAAATTTGAGAACCTGGGGTATATCAAAATTATTTAAAATCTTATTAACAACTTTCATTTATACAATATATATACATATTAAAATGAAAATAAATTAATATTTGAATGAAAATGCAAAAAAACAATAGTATATTAATCATATTTATAAACAAATACTACCCAATCATTACACGTTAATTTTGATGCAATTTGTATTAGTAAAAATATTCTCAAAATAATGGTATCAATTTTATCAGCAATTGTTAATGTTAAGATAGTTAAAAGAACAATATAAAAATGTAAATAACGTCTATTAAACTACAACCTGTTATATCTACATAACTAATTTATTGATGTGTAACATTACAACACGTTGACTTGCTGATGATATGTCATGTGCTTGTATCCAAAGATTCAATTTTGTTATCTATTTCAATGAACTGTCTTGAATGAATTACATTCGTGCATTTTTATTTACGGAATTCCATTTGGCCTGTTGCGTTTTAATTTTGTGATTGCATTTACATACAATTAGCCACACCGCACACTTTATTTCAGAAATGCCATTGATCTTATTTGTTATCCATTTGATTCTCGGATTGCATTTGGCATGAGTTGCACTCAAACTCTTTTGGTGAAGTTAAATTAGAACACAACATACGTCTACGTTGTCCTTTGTCCTCTGTTTACTTATTTATTTTTAATTAATAATGAATAATTATTTTATCCTACACAACATAGACATTCAAGACGTATCCACGAGACATTCAGAAGATATTTCTGTATCCTAAAGATGTTCCCAGGATGTTCATTGGATAACGTGAGCTATGTGGAATTATTGTTATTTAATCCTTATTTTTCTTATCATACACAGCTTATAAATATTTATTACTTGTCATCATAGTCTTCATTGTCATCATTGTCTTTACTGTTCTACCAAGGTTATCATGCTTTCTATTACGTCATCATCTCAACAAAGCAAAATCAGAGTCAGTCTTCTTACTTCGAACGGTTCTTATCATGTAACCGTATATGCTTTTTCTGCGGAGCAGATAACACTACACTTTCGGATAACCATGGCCGGACACGTGACATGATGGATACTGGAAGATATTTTGCTAATTCAAAGTTCCTCGAACGACATTCTGGAGATATTATATGTGCTCTCTCGGATCTTGGAAACAAGGTGTTCGGATTGACTCTGGGACTTGAAACGTTGGAAACTAGATTTGAGTATATAGAGGTTTAATTCAATGGGGACTTAACTCAATGGAGGATTTCGGTAGATTGGAGACTTTTTTCTTAAGAATACGAATTTTGAGGATGCTGTTACTTGTTTCTGATGACGTAAACTCGGCTGTCAATAGGCTTATCATCGTGGTGAATGATTTTTGGTCTGCTAGGTTTTCTTGACGAGAGATTTTCTCTGACCTTGAAGATTGATATACCGCTTTGAAAAGCCCTGCTAAGAACCAACTTCTTTTTTTATCACTAATTGTTGATGGGTTAATATCTCGTATAAGAAATTTTGAGCTCTCCCAAGTGCGGGCATGAAATAATAATTTTTGGACTTTCTGCTTTGCAAGATAAAGATCATTTTTGGACTTTCTGCTTTGCAAGATAAAGATCATTTTGGTTTAGTCATCTCTGGCCTCCTATATGGATTTGTTGCTTTTATTAGGCGCTATCGCTAATTTAAGATTATTAGGTAAGGTTTCTACTTCATTGAAACCATTGGTTGTTAGATTAGTGTCGGTGGTAAATGAGTGGCTTGTGGCTGTTCGTCTTAAGCGTGGAATTATTGTTCGTGGTATTAGAGATTTGTGGCTTCCTGATAGAATTATCATTTATGAGCAATCTACCACTTCCGAAAGTGTGCTTTAATCAAGACTAGCAATCTTGCCGAGTCTCGCAAAGTAAAGCGCATATATGTCGCAGCATTACCTACTTTTAAAAATCTGATAACTCTCGGCCACAAAGATATTTATCACCTGAATCTTTTACTCACAATCAGATGATTTCTACAGCTCATACATGTGCTATTTACTGAGCTTGCTGTCGATGCATTCTCGCTCTTCTGAGATTCCTTCTATCAATATACATCGTCCCTCTGACTCGAGCATCATTTGTCTAAAAATGTTTTGCCTTTCCTCTTCTCACGACCATCTTTCGTTTCTTTTTCCTCTTTACTCTGATCCTTTCCACTTCATCCTCTCCCTCCAACATCACTTTCTTCTTGAATTCATCTTCTAACATAAACGACTCCATACTTGCTTCGTCATTGAACACTTCACTTGATAATTTTCATATAGCTCATAAACGTTAGATCTCTTGCGCCTCATTTTGCGTACTTGAAGAATCTAATTTGTCTTCAAACTTGATATCTTGATTCTTCTCGTAGTTATGTGAGAGAGATTCTGCTATATATACTATTCAAAACTACTTTTACGCTCTGATAGAAATTCCGTCTCACACTGAAAAAAAAATTTAGTTACATTAATTAGAAAGATTGATTCAATCAGTATATCTGTTAAAAAATGGACGAATCAGAATTTCTATTGAAATTACCAGAGCATGATCAATTCTTTTCTGTTAAAACCAGAATTTCTTGCTAAACAAATAACAATCTTTTCTAAAGTATGTCAGAATTACTTGTTGATCGAGCTCTAACCGTTGCAACGATTAGCTAACGTACACATAATTTTACTGTGGAACGCAAGTTTCGATGTTTCTAATAATATTTCAAATGCTAATATTGATATATTTTGACATATATAACTTTCAGTCAAATTCCTGAATTAAATTTTGTTAGACAGATCTAAAAATAGTACTATCAAATATATGTCTCATTTATTTTTGTCTTCAAATTCACTTTTGGGAATGATGAAAAATCTCATGATGTGCTATGCCTTTTTCTATTCCTGTACGATTTTTAAATACGCGAGCTACTCAACTCCGCCGTGGCCATCTTTCGGCGGTGTAGACGTCCGTATATTATCGCAGGAAACGACTATTGAATATAACTAGATTGTTTTATAAGCAACTGAAAAATATTAATCAAATCTGAGCAAGTAGTAAAATAATTCTACCAAACATTTTAGTTATAAAATATCGAGTCCTATTGTGATAATCAGAAATTCTGTTTGGTTTCACTGAAATGCATTCAACCATATACGTTTTGTTGGTATAATCAAACCATTTTTCTTTCAGTGCACGGGATGGGAGGATGGCACTATATATAAATAGCTTGCTACTCTTCTTGCTCATTGACCTACGCATCCTTCTCGCGAACACCACCATCGATGTTGTCGGTGCTATTATACATCTTCGTAAAAAGCGTTTGGCTGTTTTCTCTATATACCATCTTCCTTGAACGTCAGTCTTGGAAATGCTCTTGAGTCGTGTCTGTTTAGTATTTTCTACAGTACTACGTTATCTGTACACTGAGAAAAATGGTCTGGTTGGATTAAACAGTAATTCTAGTAGAAAATGGACGAATCAGAATTTTCTGGTTATGTCTATTAGAATTCTAGTTGAGATAACTAGAATTCTGATTAATATAATTATTCTGATAAAAATAAGAATTCTAGTAGATTTTACTAGAAATATAGTATCAACCAGAATTCTGGTTATCTCAACTAGAATTCTAATATATTTAACCAGAAATTTCTGATTCGTCCATTTTCAACCAGAAATTTTTTTCAGTGTATGATTGACTCAAATATTAATCTTTTTAAGATGTTTATTAGTATCAATATATTACTACTTGCAGACATATTTAACATTTTCTTCATCTTATTTTCCTTATGAAGAAAAGTTTGTGATATTTTCTTTCTTAACAAATATTTGTGTGTCATTGTCAATAAGAAATAATATATTATCCAAGTGTAAAACACGCGTAAATCGTACCTAAAATTATATCTAACCGTATCTTAATAATTGCCGTTAAAATTGGCATTATCATTCTTTATTTTGAAGATATTTTCACTAGTATAAGTTTTATTAAAATCAGCGTGTAATAATTGGATAGTGCCCATTGTTAATTATTATATATTTTACTACACAATTTCTAAAATAAATGATTCATACATACATCTAAATTTACATAAAAATTTTATGGTATAGTTTCGAAATGTAATTAACTTTGCTTTATTCGGAGGAATCGTTCATTTCTCTTTAAAAAGTTTTTGAAAATGACATTAAAATGACACTTGAAAGTGAATATGTGATCAAATATTAGAAGAATATTCCATGATAGATTTGCACGATATCATGAATAAGATAAATAACAAAAAAAAATCCTATTATATTAATTTATATTCAATACTTGCATATAAAATAATAATGATAAATAAGCAAAGTACTTATACAGATGATATATCGCTCCGAGAGTATTTAGCATCTAAAAATCTATGAAAGCTGTTTCGATTACCTATAGCAAAAAACGTACCGTGATATCTCGCAACTGTTCTAATTTTTGGTCAAACGGTGCACGGTAAAGCTCTTTCTCATGATTTCTGGTCGATAAATATGCATGGGAAGAGTGGTTTCGGTCCGTTAAATCACATTGTCGGAAGAGTGAAAATTGTCTTGGGAAAAAAGAAAGCGGATAAGTATACTGTGTGGGCACCTGGGGAGGTCGCACAGTATCCGACTTGCCAATCTCGAAGCCTGAACGCAGTGTATGTGCGCCGGTACACGGAATACGTGTGTGGGGCGAAAAAATATTTTGCGGGGAATATTTCCAAAGAGGAAAGGGTTTTCTCGTACAGGAATGTTGAAACGTGACGCCATTGTAACTATTTAGGAAGAGCATCTGATTGTCGATGCCGTTTCCACCGAAGAGGGTTAGCTTCGAAATTTACCATCGAAATCGGATGCAGCTTAGATTCTTTTCGATAAAGACACGTTTTTTTTTAGGATGGAGAGCTGAGAGAATTTCTATCAGAATCGAAATTATTATTCGAGCCACGTTCGATCGTGTATGCACGTAATATCAATAATCAAAACCGCGTCACACTGTTATTAATAAAATGGATATCTACTTGTGTTTTAATTATTAATAAAATATTAAACAAAATTGTCATTTTACATTAATGTAACATTATTTTAAAGATTATAAATTAATCACAAATTATTATTTTTAATTATATTTATATTTTATCTGATAAATTTGATATTTGTTGATTTTCTAAGTTTTTAATCCTAGTATGTCATTCATGGGTTCAACGTATCCTATGCGATTTTTCACATTGCTTTAACTTTTTTATAATATAATTTGAAGACGGATTAAATTTAAACATTTTAGAATTTTTTTCCAAAGTGGTCATTTTTTGCAAATTTTTCCAATATTTCTTTGAAGCATTGTAATTAATTGAAAATAAAATAATATTTATTTGATTCATATTTATCTATTTTTGTCTTCGAGGTACAAATTTCACACATTTTGAGCTAAAAAATACCTATTCAGTCCAGAGATATAGCGTGACAAAGTTGCAGGATTTCGCAAACCCTGATGTGATCGGGAAGGTAACAAAAAATAACAATAACTTACTAGGGTTAATGATATAATATGAATATTCATATACTCACTTATATGAAAATAATAGATGTAATAAAAATAATATAATAAAAATATTGCTTAAACTTCACTACAATGCAATTTTTGCGAAAAAAAAAGATTGCACAGTAAACTTCATCTATTTAGACCATTAAAATATTTACATCGATAGAACGGTGGTCGATGTTGTATAATTACTGGTTATGAGTTTTGCATCGGGAAAGCCGATTGGTGAATAGTGGCCGTGAGATTGTGCTCCGATGGTGTAAATATTTTAGAATACTGTTCGAAGGCTCCATGCATTTTAGATCGTTTGGTTTTGCATTCCGCAGCCTACCAACTCTCTCTCTCTCTCTCTCTCTCTCTCTCTCTCTCTCTTTCTCTCTTCGAACGTATCTAAACTCTACTGAGGATCGACCCGTCTCTCGCGTTGCACGAACAGGGTCTCTTGTAATGCAATATCCTTCGAAATGATTCGCTTTCACGGCACGCGTACCTTCGCAGCGCAAGGTTTCCTTGCGCGTTAAATATGCGAAACCGAATATTCTTCGAGCACTGGCACACTTTGTATAAAGAGGCTTTAATTACTTTGCGAAAAGATTGAGCCTTGTCACCGATGCGGTCCGTACAGTAATTCGATACACGACCAAGGAAGACAGCGCTTTAATCTTTTATTGATCCTTACAAGGTTTTGTCGCGCAAAGGATATATCGAGGTATACCAAGTGTAACTCGATAGAAAATTCGCACGTTTAGCTTTAAATAAAGAATTTATACGCCAAATAAAATAGAAAAATCTGGTACGGTTTTTCTTGAATTATGTTTTTCAACTATAAAATCTAAATATAATTAAAATATAATTAATATGTGAATAAAAGACATGTTTTCTTTATGTACGTATTTACAGGTTTTTAAACATTACAATAATTTAATTTTGGAATTAATTTGATATATTTGGTTAAATTTCATCTATAAAATATGTAAAAATAATGATTTAAATATTATCTGTTAATTATTAATATTAAAAGTCGCTTATAGTTATAGATATATAAATTTTAAATACTTTTTTTTGAGAGTTTTAAATTTAAGATATAATGTCAAAAAATTAAAACGCATAATTGCAGATGATTTTTCTATCATACAATTTTTATTTAAAACATTGCTTTTTCTATCTTAAGATCTCCGCGATGTTCCATCAACACGAATATTGAGGCAGCTTCGATGGATGATCTTTCATTTTAAGCTGTATGCCCTAGAAAATATCTGACGCTCAAAAAATTGAAGAGATAAAGTCTTGATCGTGTTTCTTTGTCAATAAAAAGTAAAATCAATCAATTTAGATACTAAAAATATTTAGTTGTTGAGAATATGTTGTTATAATGAACACTTCGATATTAAATGATTTTCTTAAAATAATAAATTCTTAACATTTTTGAAGAATTATCTTGCAGCTGTATTGTTTTATGTGTACAAAGTATATATTCTAAATAACATTTTATCTTTGCTGTCTTAATAAAATTTTCTACATAATTTAATCTACTGATCGATAAATTGGTACTTTAGAAAGGACACGAGAATTTTATTACACCCTCTTTTATTTTTTAAATATATATATATATATATACACATATAAAGATATAGATATTTTCTTTTAAAAAGATATAGATATTTATACTTTTTTTATAGTTAATAGTTTAAGCTATGACAGAGTTGATGATATTATCTCGTATAATTATAAATCAATCTATTGAAACCAATCAGAATTTGAAGATCGATGAGCCATTGAGTTCATTAGAGACACGATTGCACTTACGATCATCACTTTCTTTTTTATCAAATTAAAAATAAAAATGTCACCCTGATTTGTATAATATACGTGACGTTCAAGCACATTGATATGCTATACTGCTATACGCATGAAAACAGACATATACGATACTTCGGGATAATTCGGGATTATGAATTATGATATCTGCCATTGTGTGTGCGGAATAGGTGAGGATTAGAAATAGCGATGTACAGTGTGAATAACAATGGTTTTAAAACTAATATTTATGACAAAGTGAAACAAATACACTAGGAAAAATTTTGCTTTCCGCAGTACCTTCAATAAAATTAGTATTTTTTAACAGCAACCAAATGTACTGTTTATGTGTACAATGAAAAATTTGCTTCTGCTCAATACACTTTTCAGTTTTGTAAATAAAATAGAAATATTTGTTTATACCAACTAAACAGTTCAGTTAGTTCATAACTTAGAAATTGTATTGTAGTAAAACTCTATTTCAAATATCAGTATATACACGTAGTTGACAGAATACAACATATCAATGTATAACCAGTGACAGAATAGAAACATAACTACGTATTGGCTCAATATTCTGTTCAAGTCGTTTGACATTTTATTCGATTTTACAATACTTGCGATGGGGATTGATATCTAGGACATACATAAAAATTAAATATTTCATGCGAAAATTGTCTTTCCGAGAAGTTCAGGAAGATCGATGTGCATATTGTAAGTAGAATTTCGATAGTTCGCGAGCTTGAGCGTATCGGTACCGTCACGAGTGAGCCCCTTTTTTTTAAAACTGAGCAGCTTTTTTTTCGAACGAACGGGAAAACGCGCCGCAGCGCGTACTCGGCATGGGTCGCCATGCAAAACGGCTAATTGGTATGTTGCTACTGCGACCCCGTTGTATAAACTGCGCCGCCACTACGTTGGAATACACAATGCACTTTGACCCCTCGCACACCACCCTCTTCGGTGTAGTCGCCTACGTCGCCTCCGCTAAATGGGTCAACCTTATTTATCGCGGGGGAAATATGTACGTGGACATCGACGATGAAACTCCAACGGTGAGATCTCGTCGCGGGAGACAACGAGATTTCCAGGTGGAAAGTTTTCTCCGGCAATCTCGCGCGCACTCGATATGCATCCAGCAGTTCGCGAACTCGGCAACTTGGGTTTATAATATTTTAAGCTGTCGCTAGATTTTCCAAGTTGCCCTTCTCTCTCGTTTGAAATATTTCAGCTTTCTGCGAGAAAATCATTTGATCGGAGTCAGTATCAATCATAGTGTATTGATATTTAAGCAGAAAATGCATTAGTTAAATCAGGTATTAGATCAAATAATTTCGTGATTGATGGATCGATCAAATAAAGTAGAAAAAAATAAAAAATTACGAATACTTCTCAAAAAGATGTCTTTAATAAATCATGTTAAATCAAATTGTAATACGTCAATGGTTATTCATAGATCGAAGAGCATACTTTGCTTTAAAGTTACATAAATTCTCGATATTTTGCGATTTGTAAAATTAATTATAGGGGAGACCAGGGCTAGCAGACTCATTTTTCAGTTTCGAATTTTTACGAAATTAAGAGACTTATCGAAAAAATGAATTCTACATTAGTTACTACATACATTTGGCTACTTAATAATATTTTAATTATAAATTGATAACTAATATGAAAAAAATGCATTTTTTAATGCATTCCATCTGATTCAGCTAGCCCCGAGACCAGGATAATTTGACTAAAATTATTAAAATGAAGATTAATGTATTTTAAGCTACATTTTTGGCTACATATTAATAAAATTTTTATAAAAATATATTTTAAACCCAAACATTCGCTTCGCAGGGCAGAGCAATGCTTCTTTTTGCAAAATTTGTTTATTTCGTGTAAAAACACGTCGAATGAGTCTAGCTTTCGAGATTGGATATAAGGGAACTAAACTTATAACATTTACCACTGAGGTAAATCTCTTTAAAGGAATAATATTTTGAGTAAGTACTATAAGAGTCGTCACTAAATGAGTCATACAGTCCCATGCTGTGGTTAGTCTACTATCCCCATCCGTTTATTTTTTAAAAACATTAACAATATACGATAACAAAGACACATAAACAAAAAAAATCTGTTGGACTTTATTAAGTAAGAACTACACTTAATATCTAAATAGAAATCAAACATCTCAAACAATCATATACGATTGTAAAACAAAAACTTTAAGAATAAAAATATTTACTTAGGTATACGGTTTTTTAAAATTATAGGATAACTTCTATCATAGATGTGTTCGTAACGAGATGTTACAGCAGGCTGAGCGGCAGTTGCTGCTGCGTGCTCAGATACGTTTACGCGTGTCTCGCGTGTTTTGTTTTTAATCTAGCCTTGATTATTCTACTTACCCTTATAGTCTACTTGATCTCGGTCTCCCCTACTTAATAATTTAAAATATTTTTTATATTAATTACATGTCACGTTTTTATGAAAGACAGAGAGAACGAGAGAAAATGGGAATTATCCTTATAAATTATTATCATTCCTCGTATTTATCATCGTCATAACTTCCAATAAAGTGCATCCATAAATAAAGAGTCGTTGCAACTCTCATCAAACCTGCTTTAAAATCGATATCTTTAAAATGTCGTCAACATTATTGTTTTCATCTTTCTTCTACACTCAGTATGAAAGAATTTTTACCAACTGGAACTTCGCTATCCAGTATCGTTATATTTTGACCGCGCGCCTGGTTTTGCTAATCTTGAACAAGCTGGAACTTCTATTTATCTCCAGAAAATTTATTCTGCGGCACCAACGATGACAGGGTTTGCCAGTGCAATAAAGCGACGATAAGCCGACGTACGCCATCGGCACGAGTCGACGAAATTTGCAGCTAAAACTTTGCGAAAGCGTTCGTGCATTCTCAAACAGTCCCGAATCCGGACATCGTCGCTCGTCCAACTTCGCTCGTCTTATCGTAGCGCCGTTGATGCAATATGTATTGATTATTGGATAATAAGCAAAATAATTCACTGTATAAATAAGTTTAAATAAAGTTATGTATTATTATATTATCTTTTAACAAATAATTCCCTCTCGAGAGATTATTCCTTTTTTTATATAAATGACACAGAAACTGTTTAAAACTTTCGTACACTGTTAGATATCAAAGGAGCAATGATAACTCACTCCCTTGAGTTAAATAATAATTTGTTAGTTTTAACTTTTATGTGCGCCAAAATGTAAATTAATCCATTTCTGTAGTTAAATTGCTTAGTTCCAAAATAAACAACGTTCATATTAGCGTATGCATTTAGTAAATAATAAACTAATTATAAAGTCAAATTTAATACGCTTCTTAAATTAAATTGGTTTAACCTTTTTTCAGTTAAATTTACGATATATTGAATAAAAGCAATGGCAACTTACAAATTAAAAATAACTCACGTTGGGTATAATCTGATATTATATATGAATTTAACAATGTACTCGCAGCTGCGATTTTTTGAGCAGGTATTTACAAATTTATATGGAATAAAAATAAATATTTATATTTTTAGGGAATAATTTTTTAAAATCGTATACGAAAATATTCTCATTAAATTAATAATAAGATAATTTATGTAAAATACAATCGAAAATTCATATTTCCATCTCGTGTAATAATTTTTTCGATTTAGCCATAAATTTTGTGTTATAAAAATTATAAACAATTCTATTTTTTGTAAAATTGTGCAAATTAACAGTTATCGCATAGCATATTTAATATCATATATTAATCATGCTATGCGATATTAACTAAAATTTAGAATATGCTGTATAATTATTCTTGGCTTTATCTGTAGTGCGCACAAACGTTTACACGTAACGTTACACTTTTTGGCACATCGTTTTCACGCTTCAGTACAGGAATTCACCAACGAACGACTAATTGGCTTCTTGCGAAAACGCTTCCGCTTTTCCTATTCGTAGAATTGGAAAAAGCTGACAATGCGATGTCCGTGATTTGCATTTTGACGTTATCGCACCGATTTGTCACAGCTGCCTTTCAATTTTTCACGATTGCCACATATTGACGATCGAGCTAAACGGAATTTTCGTTTGGCAAATATTTCCTAAATATATAAATATTGAACCGTTAATTGTCATATTCTACTCGACATTATTTTTAATCGCATATTAGAAAAATGTAGAAAATACTTTAGAGAATCAAAATAATTAATTAAAAAAATATTAAGAATTAAAAATCATGCAATTATTTATAATTATGTTTATTTGTGTAAATCATACTTGTACACTTTTAACGCAATTTGTAAATCTTAATTAAAAATAACTAATAATATTTAATAATATTTAATCTACAATCTTTTATAAATAAAACCAAGTGTATTTTAAGTTTTATTTGTATTTTCCATGAAAATTGTATGTTACTTAAAATTGAATATGGGTGCAGAGTATTAAATCAATAACCAGTTAACTGCTATAATAGTCAATTATTTCATTTGAATATTGATGTTCCAAGCTTATTTGGCAGCAAAACAAATCGGTCAAATAATTTGAATAAAAATGCAAGTCTATTCTTGCTGACATTTATAACCACAATTCGGTTTTCAGTCAAAAGATTGAACGAACGGACAGGTTTGCAAACCGCATTCTGTTAAACCGTACAAAAACTGCGGTCAGTAGTTTTGCCTTTTTCCAGGCATGAAGCAAAACTCCTAACACGAAATCTCGTGCTTGCAATTGAGTGACTGGACAATTTGCACCTGCTTTTCTATAGCGAAGTTTACGTGTCGCGTTGCCGTTTCATTATTAATATTTAACTCCTCTTCCAGTTGCGTTGCTCGAAAATAATTATGTCCATTCTGTGGTTTTGGCTCGGGTTCTCAAAATCGCTCGACCTCGAAGAATTCGAGGCGTGTTAACAAAATTGGGCCAAACGCGCCTTGCTATGCAATAAATCATGATTCTTTATAGTTGCGGCATGTCATACAAGAGAGACGCAGCTTGTGTCGCATTTTTTACACCAGATTCACAAAGAATACGTATCAAAATATGGAATCCCTATTATTAAACGGGAGATGTGACAAAAAATTGTATTATTATAATATTATGGAAAAATTAATTAAATTTAATAATAGCTATCTAATATATTAACAATTATTTTTAACAAGACTTTTTCTTAGAACAATACAAAACGTTACTTGTTAAGATCCAAGTTATGTAAATTTCCTATAAAAGTAGAGAGAAAGAACAATTCTAAGAAACAAATATATATATCATTAAGTTTGTTTTGTATTTATTTATTGAAAATCTCTTATGTGCATAAATTCAGTATTGGGATCATTGAGATTTTGACTGGATAGAAGGTAGGGCGAGCATGCAATGTGTAATCGCGGAAAGCGTATGATGCATTTAAGTTTCACGCGTGAAATCCGTGGCAGTCTGCGAGTCAGCAGTAGCGTATAGCGGCAGCTGGCATTACAAATCGTGAATTCTGCATTAAATAATACTGTGCCACGAGAAACTTCAGTTTGAGCGCGGCAACGATGAGGAACGTGAATGAGGACGTGATCGTTCTGTTAAGGTACGTTTTAATTAACTTGTCCTGTCATACTCCCAGCTGCAGATTTTTTTGTTTCATCACTCTGTTTTATAATTTGTTTCGTATTCGATCGGAATATCGCGTGTGGAAATCGTTTGAATTTTCGAGGTGATGATGTGATGGAAAGATTTATGTATGCGATCACCCACGGCAGGAGGATTCGATATGTTCTGACACATTTGGTTGCGAATTGGTGGCTGATCACTTTATACTGGTTATTCGATTGTAAAATAAATAGCTCCAGCGGTAGAGAAAATTACATGCAGATGTAAACGGCGATACGCACGTACATACACGTTAAACACATAATGATTTAATTATTAAATATTAATTACGGGAAAACGCGGATCTTGATATTGATTGACAATATTCGTGTAGTTCAATAACTCTTTTTATGCAATGTACTTTCTATTGTTATTGGATTAATATAACAATAATTTCGCACATATTTTAGATATTTTAATTAATGAATTATCCACATAAAGGAACATTTTATTCAAGTATCGATTTCAATTTAGTAACGAATTTGTATCAGTTACATTATGTAGAGTACTTCTGATAATGATTGAATTAATTATTTGTGTGTGTAATACATTTTGATTTAATGTCGAAACAAAATGCGATATTATAACGCGCTTTTAATGTACGTACATATCAGGTCGATTTCCAATAAAAATAAAATGTGCATTATGTCGTGAAAGTAAAGTTATTCTAACTTTCCTTCATTTTATTGCATATGCTAACTCTACATCCTGACTTTGTGATTAATAATCTCTATATTTAATCTATATTTAATTCACAATTGAAGAAAATATTTTATTATTTTTTTGATCAATTTTCATACAGTTTATATTAATTTATTCGCGCCCGTGTGAATGAATATGATGTTTAATTAATTCGCATAGTATAATGTTTAATTAATTTATGTACATAGAATAATATGGTATAACGCATATTTAATGCACTAGATAAGACGTGTATAACCTTACTTTTCCTAAGCAGAACAAACTGTCATACGAAGTGTACGCGACATGCTTGTGGAAAAAAATGATGTTCCTAAAGTACATACTACTAAAAGGTGGTGGACTAAAAAGTGATATCCCGTAAATACACGACAATAAAAAGCGTGGTAAATTACGCGAGGTCGTCGCGTATGCACGTCGCGAATACGCTATATGCAAGAGGTGCATTTTGCAGTAACGCGTCCTGAATTCGCGCGCATCCAGGTTTAATGACGTTGCTGAATTTCACACTATCACCATATTTATTGCCGGTCATATTTACGATCGAAAAATAAGACTGGAAATTCATTAGTGATAACGATTTTAGATAGATGTTTAAATTGGTAACTAGAATGATATATGCCTTTTTTAGGACTATAAATTAGTTTCAATCTAAACTAACTTTAAAATTGCCAATTTTATATTTTTTTTCTGTAAGTCGATAAACAAATTACGATATACATAATATTAAATACGCGTATACATATTTGGCTTAATTTTACTTTCAATCATTTAAATAAAGAGCTAAAAGTTATTAAAGAATTATATTTCAGCGTTTTATATGTACCTACATTGAAATATATATTCGTCATGTGTAACAGCAAAATAAATAAATTTAAATTTTACATTAAAATTTAGAAGCTACAAAATACGCAATACAATTTAATAATGCAATCGTAATTACTCACGTATTGTAATACTTTATAATATATTTTAATCTTTGATAATTTTAAAAAAGGTTAGTATTGGGCTTCTATATATTTTATGTCTAATTAAATTGTATGTTTTAAATTATTCGTGTTTAATTAACCAAGCAATTGCAATTTCTTCTGAAAGAAATTTTTTTTTTACAAATAGTTACAGTTTTCGAAATGAATTCATAGAGCTATCGTGAAAATGAGTAGTTACTAGTAGGATAAATTCAGAATACATATATGGGATATAATTTTCGCGTATGTACTTCAAACAGGTCGTGTCGAATTTTAAATTGTTGTGTCTCCTCAAAGATTACGCAGCCTCGTATGTTGAATATTCATGATTAACATCACCGGATATGTTGGTGATTAACAAGGATGCGACATGGATACACATTCCTTTATGAATAACGACGCTGACATAAAGTACTTTTGCCAGTGATTAAAAGCGAGGCGACATTCGGCTTGAGGCACACAAATAGCTTTCATCACCTTTAATTAACCTTTTCTTTGCGTTGAGCAAAGTTACTTTTTCTAGCGACCAAAAATATAGGCTAGCTTTGCAATTACGAAAAGTACATCATTTATATCATATTAGATATTACATATTAACCGTAAAGCGTAAAATAATATAATCTGCAGATAATACGAATAACAAAAATTGATTTATTTAAAAAACATCATATTAGTTCCAAATTAATTCTATATTAGTTATAATCATGAAGGAGATTATTTTATAAACAAAATTATAAGTCTTCTTATTTAAAAAAGTGAATAAACAAATAAAATTCTTCATTTTTGTCATCTTAAAAGCTCTTCAAACGCATATTTGGCATCTAAACGATTAAATAATTTTAAGAAAATAAAAAATCATTTTGATAAAGAAAGAACTCTGTTCAAACGTCGAGAGCAAAGTAAAATAATGAGAAATAAATATACGAGAAGAGAATAAAAATAGATAAGAAGAGTAGGCTGCGAGTCGGCGGATGAAATGTTAAAACATACGATAATTCCTTTAACAAATCATATTCTTCCGCCTTTTAGCGTCATGCAATAATTATTCGTTTTGCTTCAGCATGCTCGGTGTACGCGAATACAGTTTGCAAAAATGCCGGATTTTGCTCGCTGGGAACAAGCCTCTGGCGAAAGAGTCCATACGATATATGTCGCGCACATGAGAGGAACGTATGTTGCTACAGGGTGTATCAGAAGTCTTATACTTTTCGCTGACTATAGATTTTTAAAGTTTTTCAGCCAGTGAGGTTCCTTGGTTCAGTAAAAATTGTGTCAATCATGTTTGTTCTTGAAGTTCAACCATTCTTGAAGTAAAACGTACTAACTTAAATTTAACCGAAGGTTTTACTACTCACTGTTATTCTTAAAGTTTGATCTAAAAGTTTTATTTTCTAGAATCAATTTGTAATTTTAGATGTATTGACATTGAAATAACATTATCCTTAACTTTTAAATTAAAATGCGCAACTTCTGCTACGGCCTGTATCTAGAAAATTTTTAAGTCGCGCGAGTGTCTTAATTACCTGGGAAATCCGACGAAAGCACGTACTTCTTATTATATTAAGGTGGACGTAATTCCGGTGTGCAGACGCCATAAATGCAAAGTACGTTCTAACTGTGAAAGAAGATGGCTTTGGGAAAATATGTCGTGGTGCTCTTTTCTTTAGTGAGGATGGCCGAGAGTAGGAAGAGAGGTTTTCTCTCGTTCATACACCAGACACGCGTCTTCTATATGTATACATTCCGGTAGAGCTACACGCATGAGCGCTCGTATATGTTCTTGTCGGAAATGACGTCTATGTTATATCCACTATTTGCACATAAGAGGTTGCGATTTTGAAAACTGTTCGGTGCGTTCGCAACGCTGAATTGTAAGACGCGGATAAATCTCGAAATGCAAAGAAATGTTTGAAAACTTTTGCATACTGAAAGTTTCTCGTTGATTACGAACAGATGGTATCTAATTGATTTTTACTTGTCTTACCATTTTGTACATCTCTAGAGTGCAATGAACGGGAATTAACTGTTCAATGACTCAACTGCAGCGATTCGATCTGCTTTAATTCGATAAAGCTGTCTGCAGTAATTGGAAGAAAATTGAATTCGCATATCGCGATGCGCAAAAAATTATACATCGAGTCACGAGATGCGCTTATTCGATAGCAAATTGTCTTATAAAAAATTGAATTACTGAAGATAATAAAATCTTCAATATTTATGTGCACGTTTAATAGCATTTCTATAGCGACTATATTTTATTAAAGAAATTGATATGATGATTGCCAAATACTTATTTTTTAATCCAAGTGGTCCATTTTTGAGTGAAATAATTGTATTAAAATATATTATATATATAAATACATTAATATATTTGTATTAAAATAAATGTTATGTACCTGACATATCCTAGCTAACATGTCTATTTTATTCTGTATATGTTTAATATATTTAGTGGTAATTTATCTACAAAATTGTTATACATATAATTAACGTATTTACGATGTGATTTAATTGACTATGTAATTGATCCAAGATTTCAAGATAAATGCTTTGTGTGTTGAGATTTTGCCATCAAATCTGTCAATTTACTGTCGATTCATATCTCTTACATATAAAGGAGAAACATATACATTTGCTGAAGAGGTTCGAAGTGAGTCAAAATGTACAATTTGATGGAATAAAGGAAATTCGAAGTAAAAAATTTTTCTTTTACTTGCGTATCGGTAACCACACTGTTGCTCTCATTTGCCCGGCTTACTCGCTATTATTGATTTTAATTTGGAGAGTTCGTATTTTCGTACTTTTTATGGTTTAAAATAAATGTATTAAAGTTATAATATATAATATAAGTTATAATATCTATTATTATGCATATGCTTTTTCATTGTTTTTAAATTTATCAATGAAGAACGATAAACAGAATTTAAAATATTTACACTAGATAAAAAAGCTTATATACATTATATTTACATTTACACTGAGAAAAAAAAGTTGCTGTTTCAAAAAAATATTAGTTAATTTAATTAATGTAGCGGTCACGGGCTGTCAAGCAAATATTTGTTAATTCAACAATATGTTTGTTAATTCAAACAAATAACATGTTTTAAATTATAAGATTTTGTTAATCTAAATATATAAATATATGAACTAAATACTCATTACGAACTAAACGCATTTAGTCAAGTTAACAACTTTTTTTTCTCAGTGTATATTTAAAATTAAATTATTCAATATGTTTGCCGTTTTTTTATAGAATATAAAAGTAAAAATATATCAAGCATTTAAGTAAATGTAATTTGTGAATGTAATGTTTACACAAGATGAAAGAAAATTGAACTTTTGTTTAGTAACAAAAATGTTAATTAAAGTTGTTGCTTATGTAAACGTACCCAGGCAATGTTATAAAATGTCGAAAACAGAATCTAGAATTTCTCATAAGGCTAGCTCGAAATGCGTTGTACGAAGAGAGGCTTTTACTATGCTGCTACGGAATACTTGTGTTTAAAACAAGGACAACGTGTATTTGAAAACTTTACCAATTAGTGGATCGCGGCTTAAATAATTGCGCCTCTTTATCAAGTTAGGCACGATCATTTACAGCTAAACCGCGATAGTCAATAGTTTGACGAAAGTAAGATCCGGATGATGTCGAAGGATGATGACACGACGCGACGTGAGAATCGACGACAGGTTGGTGTTTCTTGGCAGAGACAACCGCAAAACCTCATCGAATAGATTTTACACGATTATGTAAATTTTTGACGACACTTTAGCGAAGTTGGCGCGCCGCGGAACTATGTCCGGGAGGCTCTCACGAGACTGGACACGTGCGGCCGAACCACTACTTACTATGCGGTTTTCCATCAGTTTAGTCGTTACACGCGCATATTGCATTCTGCACTACAAGAAAAGGAAGGCTAATGTGATTTTAAACTATGGATTTAAAACAGGACCTCGAAGTATAAATTTATCATAGGATTTTAATTAATCGATTAATTTTACTGCTTAATTTCACTTGTATAAAACATAGACTATTTATAAAATAATAATAATTATTAATTATTGTAAATATAAACGATACTATTTTAAAATATATTATCACAAATTGATATTGTTATAAAAAATATCATGAAGGATTTAAAACTAATTTTTTAAATATTTTTTTTAATTTCACAGAAATTTAAAGTTAACTATATATATTTTATACAGGTTGTCCCAAAATAATCGCCAAATATTTCATGGGCAGGTAGAACTAAGTCGAAAAATCCTTTACCATTTTGCAATTTTCGCAATAGTTAACGAGATATTAATTACTAAAAATTGCCGAAAATTGGTCTTCAATAATTTTTTACTCAAATACTATTAACTTTACAGAAAAATTGCAACAGGCAAAAATTGTTTATTTTTTTCTTATAAAACTCTAAGAATGTTTTCAAAATTTTTTCAGAATTTTTTAATACCGTATTTTCTCATGTTGGTAAAAATAAGAAAATGCAGTACTAAAAAGTTGTTAAAAAATTCTGAAAAAATGTTTAAAGCTCTATAAGAAGAAAATGAACAATTTTTGTCTCTTGTACTTTTTCTGTAAAATTGATAGTATTTGAGTAAAAAATTATTGAAGACTAATTTTCGACAATTTTTACTAATTAATATCTTGTTAACTATTGTGAAAATTGCAAAATGGTAAATGACTTTTCAACTCAATTTAGTCAGCCCATGAAATATTTAGCGATTATTTTGGGACATTTTGTATATAATAATTGTAACTTATGGAATTTGAGATAAAATCGTTAAATTCAATCTCAATATTACATATTTATTCACATATTTATTATGTATATCAATATTTAATTTATTAGAAATGGTATTCTTTTAAAAACAAATTATTTTGTTTACATTTTGTAGTTTATTTAATAATCCTGAATAATGCATGATTTATAATAGTGCGCGAAGAAGTGATGAAATATTTTTTTTCAAATGTGATTACAACATACTTATAGAGATTCTTGACATCTTACCATTATTTCTTTGTCTATTCTTTCTTAGCTGTTTTGTTATTTTTATTGTGTAGTACTCTCTGATCCGACAGTAAGCTTCTCACCTCACCCTCCTCTCACTCTTTTCTTTCAAGAACTCAACTTCAAAGACCTAGTAATTAAAGAAAGGTTTTTATAGTATCACAGAAGGAAGTGTCTTTCGTGGGGAATAGTTAGGCTCGTATTTTTACGGAAATTCAAAGCTAGTAAATGATGCAAGTTAAATATTATCGATTCTATCAGCTTTACGCAATGTTTGCAACGAGAAATAAATATGAATTTAATACTAAATTAGATAAAGTAAAAAACTTTTTTTTACTATTTTTTATTGAAAATGCTATTAAATTATGCAATATGCTCTAAGAATATTAAGCACTTTGACGGCGTTGTTTAATAGCTCTATATATATGTGTGTGTGTGTATGTGTGTGTGTGTGTATTTACATTATTGGAAAAGTTATTCTGTAAAAGTAATTAATTACAATTAAAGGTTTTTCTCTCACAGAGTAACTAGTTACTGTTATAAGTTACTAATTTTAAAAAGTAACGTGTTATAGTTACAATTATTTAAAAAATTACAATTATTTAAAAAATAAACAAATCTTTATTTTTTTGTTTATCTTTTATAATTTCTTGCGTTACTATTTTAAATATAAGGATTTTATACATTTCTAATATCACTGAATTATTTTATTTATTATACTAAACATTCGATTATACGTTATGTTATTTATAACAAATTAATGTATACATTTAGAATCAAAATTATTGATATACGTTCACATATTAAAAAGATCTTAATTTAATTCTTAATACAAACGTTTATAGAGTGTGATGTTGTTGTTGATTATCAAAGATAATAAAAATATATTTCAATCGCAAGAAATAATCATTAATTGTTGACTGAAAGTCAATTTTATTTTGGTCAGCTTATATGTTGACAAATAAATTTGATATATAAAAGTAACTATTAAATTAGTTACTGGTTATAAAAAAATGTAACTTAAGTTATAATGACAGATAGAAAAATAGAAACAAAGTTAAGTTACAGTCAGAATTATCGCTGATATATAAGAGATCTTTGTGCATAAAAGGATTTTTGCTATCTCTATTAATATTTTTATTTATCAATCTTTTAAATAAGCTATTCTTTAAAATAGTTTTTTTTAAAAGCGCAATTTTTTGTTTTTATTCTTTAAAATAGTTTTTTTTAAAAGCGCAATTTTTAATTTTTGTGCTAGGGTATTGTAACTTTTTCCTATAGCGGAAATGTGAAAAGGGAAAATTTTTGCCATTGAAGTTAATAGAGCAATTTTCTATTTTTCACGTTTTTACCCTAGGGAAAATGTGATGTGATCAGTGTTCTGGTGCCAAAATAGTGGTATGGTTCTACATGTACCGAAAGATTTTAGTAGCGTTGGGAAAAAAAATAAACAACTACACATACATTCGATCCGATCAATAGTTTCAGATTTTGTGATACAATTTTTCTAAATTTATATACACACAGTACACATTTCAGAAGAAATTAAATCTAACAGAGGCAAGCACACGTAATTTTGGTATTACAGGGATAAAGAATTAATTTTTAAAATTTAAATTTAACGTTCCCCTTGCACTAAAAAAAAATATAGTCAATTTTAATAAATATTTAGTTTAAAATAATGCCAACTAAACATTTACTTACAGTAAATAAATATTTGTTCAGTAAAAAAAAGATTGTTAAATGAAGTTAACATTTCTTAGAAATCGTTAAATCTTTTATGTTCTGAAGCAATTGTACAAAGAACCAGGTAATTGTTTGTCCAATTGTTGAGGAAGAAATTTTTATTTTATGCGGATTGTTGGATGGACATAAGTTATGTTTTACAATAAGGAGACACGATTCGGGACGATTCTGATGGTCCATTATAGCAGAACAATAGTAGTAATCATTCAGTAACTAAGAATATGACGGGACAACAAATATATGATATTGGTCTGGATAAGTGAGACATTGTATGAATCTTATAATTTTATAATGACTAATTGTATGAAGTTGCGAAACATTACATAATGACGCTAGGATGTTTGTGTGTATTTAAATTCTATTAATATTGATAATGATCTGATGAACAGATCGAAACGTTTATGATATCTGACTGTACATAATTCATTTTAAATAATTGATATTGCTAATATTACCTTGCGCACGTGGAATAAGCCATTTATATTGTATTTTTGTTTTTTATATTTTCCACGGTCAAATTATTATTGTAAGTATTAACATTTCTTGTATCAAATAAATATATCTTTATATTTAATAAATATTTAGTTGGCAGTATTCAACTAAATATTTATTAAAATTACCTATATTTTTTTCAGTGTGTTAATGCGTCTTTGTGCAGTTACAGTTACCGAATAAAGTAATTCTAATTGTAACTTTGTTACAAGTAACGAATTACTTTCTAATATATTTCCTTTCCTGTATATTTATTAGATTTATATAATGAATGCTACTTGTTTAATAATATGAGAAAATTGTCATGTCATCGAGAATCACATGGTCACGTTTAATACTGAATGTGCAGTCTCAATGCGAGTGGCTTTTAATTTGGATTTGCAAGCGGATGCACCTGGTTGAAGCGAGAGTCAAAGAGGATCACTTAAGATCTTAAGACGGTCGTACGTCTCCAAGTGATGAGGCATTCCACTGAGCCTTTGTGCAACTTCTGAGACAACGCGGACGATGACGGGCTGCCGCGAGAGTCAGAGTTCACGGAATGTACCTGGCGAATGGCGTGCATTAATAGTTCATTGTTCCCCCGCCGCTCTAAAATGCCTTATACGCTAGGATATCTACCGTTATACGAACGTTCAAAATATATGTATATGTGTACAAGACGTTGCGAGAGAAGAATAATTGCATTACGCGTAGCAGGTAGCTCGTATGGCGATTAATAATATCGTCGCTTAACGGCTTGTTCTCTAATCACGTTAGTAATTTCTGCAGGCCACGTTAGTAATCACAACGAGAAGAACGATTCTTAGCACTTTCATAGATTTATAATTAAAGCCCTTAGAATAAAATATTTGCATAATTTAAATCGGATTATATGAATATAATATGAGATAAGAGTCTATATATATTGTATATTGCGTATAATGTAAATCTATCTTTGTGAGATAGAAATCAAATTAATACCATGGAAAATAGTTTGATCAGAATACTACATCGAATTACAATAGATCGATATTTTTGATATTTTTAAAGGAAAATTTAATAGTATAATATATCCATTTTGTGTGTGGATAATTTACCGAAACGATTATCAGTAGTCAATATATTTCCTCCCTATTGCATATATCGCAAATTAAAATCTATCAATTTGAAAACCTAATCTTATGAATATAGAAGACAACTAAGTGTTTATGTATCAAAAAGTTTACGTAATTAAAAAAAGTGCTTTAGATTACTTTAAAAATAATTTCCTTGTAAATATACATAAAAACTTGTTCGTATTCTGATGTATTCACGTCAAATAATTCATCTGAGATAATATTGAATATTATGTTAGTTGAAGTGTTTCCACGGGACTATTATCATGAATAATCCAATTTTGACAATGAACGCGTACTTATTGATCGTGCGTACATGTCATCTGTCATACTGTTGATTATTGAGAATGTATTGCTCATTATTGCAATATTAACCCTATATTGATTATACGAATGTCTTCCCAATGGATATTTGATATTTAATAGCAACTTGCGTACATCGAATGCAGTTCTGCGGATGTTTTTAACAAATCGTAAATTTGTCTTCAGACAGTCTCATTGCGAGACAGAGCACGCCAATTTCCGGGTATCCTGTATGTACCATAAAGAGATGCGCCAGTCAGATGCGAGCAGTGGCGCGCGAGGTATTCATTCTTCGTGGTGTCTGCAGCGTAATAAAGCGAAGGGGAAAACGCAGACAGAGGGTTTTCCGCAGATGTGGGAAACCTCCAGGAAGAAAGAAGGTAGATAGGCATGAAAAGGCGCACGACTTCGAAACCGCAGTCGTACCCGCGTGTACGTGCGCGCGAAAATTGAAAATACTTTGCATAGCATTGTGACTAAGAGAAGCTCTGTAAGCGACGATCTGTGTTAATCGCACATCTCAAGCTTAAAGATATATAAGTACTTTGGGGGAGCAATTTTTAAGTTCAGTCGCAAAAACTTATTGAACATAAATAGAGTGCCCATACTTGAGAACTGTGCTCGACAAACAATTTTTTGGTAAATACAAGATTGAAAAATCGTTGACAGGAATTTATTCAAAAATTTTTATATTTTAATTCCACGACTCGAATATTAAATTCTAGAAATTTATGATTTTTATTTTAATGTTATCTGCACTGTTGATTCCAACTTTTGTATCGCACGAGATTATCGCATTGCTATAGAAATATATATTTGGATCGCGTATCCTTTCTTTTGAATATTGTATACGTTCAATTGTATAATGTAAAGAAGAATTTTACGTTGAATATTATTTTTGTGTACAAATAAATTGAGAATACAAAACTGGTTGTTACGAGAGTATAATAAAAATTAATAAAATATTGGTCCTAGGATATAAGAGTATCGATTTGATGGTCTATGAATAAATTTCAAGCGTGCGAACTGTATAGAAAGATTAACTTTATAACATAAATTGCGATACCTTACGGAATGTATAGAACCATGCGGTACGATAAAATCTAAATTATGTTCCAATATATGCTGATGTGTTTATTTTATAATAAATATTAGTGCTTGTTATTTTGTTTAACGGTAAGTAAAAAAAATTACAAGAGAAATTTTTATTAACACAAATAAAAAGCAGAAAATAAAAAATGTTTAAATTAAATATTTTAAAAATACTGCATATTTAAAATAAAATAATTGGTTTATAAATTATATATATACATATTTTAAATTATTGTTTAGAGTAATATTATAATATTTTATTAAGTATTATATATCGAAGAATTATTCGGCATTCTCCACACGTTTGTAACAATAGCGTTGATAATTGTAATAAGAGATAAGCGTGAGTCCTCTTCAAAATGCAGTTTTGCGCGAAGACAATCTTGTCACGGTTAGTCGGTCGGTTATCTCGACACGAATTTCCAAAATGGTCATAATTATAATGTCCTCGAGGAGCATGTATACATACGATAGAGGAACACAGTAGGTGCGGGAAGCAAACATGGCATGTTCCAATGATGATACCGTTCCTAGATTGCAATAGCAGAGGTTTAAATGTACACGTCGGACAATTTACTCAATATTGTATAGAAACTATACAGTGTTAAAGAAAACATGGTATTATGGAACTATGTGATAATTTTTTAATTATAATTATTGCAGCTCTCTCTATTGATAAAGTAGAGTCTTTTTTTTCTCTCTTCCTTCTTTTTCTATTTTTTATTTTAATAATAAAATAAAAAAAATATATTTATGTATATTCTTTAACAAAAATGTTATTGAAAGAATGCTATATACAAATAATATCAAATGTATGCGATAAAATTAACTTACATATATAAAAAATTATTTTAAAAAATTACGTTATAATATATAAATTTTATAATATTATATATAAAAGTTAACAAGAAAAAATATATAATTAAATTTATATTTAATAAGATTAAGTTTAAAATACGTAGCTTTTTTAAAGCGTAATTATTGCCAGTAATAAATTACAACAGATTAATTCTATTAAGTATCAAACTAGGATTAATTTTCAAAATATTTTGACTTATTTATATGCAAATGTTAGAGTATTGTCAAAATAAAAAAGTAAAAAAATTTTAATTAGCCTTAAAAATTTTATTAAAATAGATTTAATTATACATTATGTATTGCCTTTACAGCAATACATATTTAATGGTATGTCTGACAAATGTTTGATTTTACTACTTTCTTTCCTCCTTTATTGTACTAACGCATTATTTTTGCGTACGCTGTAAACCATAAAAATTACAAATAATATCAATGACATTGTTAAAGAAACAGTTGATCTAATTAAACTTTACAAAAAGTAAGATTTATTTGTTTACGTAATATTTGTAAAATAATTTATTTTTTAAATCTCGCTTATATTTTTACTTATTTGAATATTAGAAGAAAAATTTATCCAACGATACAAACAAAATAAATAATGTAAATATGTTTTTAATAATAATAAAATAAGATAAGAGTAATTAAAATTTCAATTTCTTTTTAGATTTAATACCTACATTTTAGCTGTGCATTATTTTTGTGTAATTATGTTGTGACATGTTCTGTGGACATCGAAAAATGTTCATTCCTCATCAAAATACATGTTTGAACGTAATCTCGAACGCGTAATCGAGTTCTTAGACTGTTACATATATTCCTGATTACACGGAAGTAATTGTAACAAAAACGTTAGGAAGCCGTCTGTCGCGACCCTAATGTATCTTATCCACCCGCACATTGACCTACCCCAACTGGAGACTGCACCATTGAGATGTTGCTCAGCTGCAGCCGCGTCCCTCGAAGGGCTGTGCGTTACGTCATCGCTCATGGTCGACCGTAGTTGGCACGCGGCTTCGCCCTATGCAGACATCCGTGTCTGATTTATACATCCTACGGGTTCAAGGGGATACTATTCGCCAATATGAATGCTGGAATTTTCTTTCAAGTTTGAAAATTTAAAAAGAATGATTTCTCTAAAGTAAAAGTAACTATCAGTTTTGTAATAATTTTAGCTACATTTTTGCATCTAGTATTTTCGGAAATAATATAACTAGATCATATGCATTTCTTTATTACATTTCGTTATTTATACATTTATAATAATTTTTTTAATTTTGTTTTAAACGAATTAAATAATTTCTGTCTTTTAAACTTTAAAACCTTACATAATAATTTATGTATATGTTTTTGGAAAAGAGTCCTTTTTATAATGCAAAATATTATATGTATATTAAATAATTAAGTCACGGTGTCAATCTAGTCATATATTATTTATTATTTCAGAATTTTGTATCAAGCAAAGTCACGTATGCTTTATAAAAGCTTTTTATAAAAAAAATTCAAAATTTTTAAATAATTTTATTAAAATATAATTATAACGAAAGCAGAGACTTTTCACGTAAAACAAGTAACTATATTAGTTTTAATTATTTTAAGTTTATTATCTTAAGAAGTGTCATCTAAATAGAAAATACATTTAAAAAATAGATAAAATTATATATGTATATACCATGTTATTATACGTACATACCATGTTATTCATTTATAGAGAAAGAACATTTTAAGGAACAGAAATATTAAGGAAATTTCTCGGTGTCTAAATGTTCAACGTACAAGAATTATATTAATTATACAATTAATATTAATTATAAAATAGTTAATAACAAACTTCTCTATGTTTTAAATTTAATATAAATAAATTTTATTTTATTTTATCATTTTTACAGAAATACAGTTGCACTTCATTGCATTGTTCATGTAATGTTGATATCCATCGGTAGAATTCCAGAAGCCACATCCCCAATCCTCTTCTTTATTTTTTGTGTGAAGTATCGACAGGAGCAAAAGTGCCGACGTATCGATGTCGAAAAATTGATTTCAAATGGCATTTATGAATGATAGTGTCATACCACGTCGACGACTATTCAATATACAGAACATCTCGAAATATACATAGTATATGGTATGGGAATTTATTCTCCATGTAATCTCCATGTATTGAACTTTCCTTTATCAAAGATTTCATTTGAGTGTTAATAACTGTATATTTTAACATTCACAGTTAAAAGACTTTAAATCTGCAGATTTTTTTAGTAGAAAAAAAATATATATATAATAAAAGAATAAATAAAAAGTTGGAAAAAATAATTAAAAAATTTTCTTTAAATAGGATTGTTGCTTGTATAGATTTTAATTTCTGAATATATATATATAACGATAAATTTTAAAATATTATTAAAACATTATATTTTTCTCTTATATTCCAATTAGTTATGATCTATTTGGAGCATTGCTAGCTGGTTTTAGTTTAAGTACATATTGATCTTTCATAAATACGTATTTGTTGAAGTATTAAAATAGATAAAGTATTTTAGAATTAAATTTTAAAATTAGTTAATTCTAAAATTTAATTCCAAGATACTTTATCTATCACAAATCTAATTAATTTATATGTTATGTTATAATAATGTAATTAAATAGAGTAATGACCAACACATTATTAGTTTAAAAACTGTTTTGGCAGATGATATTCATTCTCTCTCTCTCTCTCTTTCTCTCTCCCCTTCTTTCCAAGACTAAATATGTGTAATTTTTATTCATGTAAAATTTTATGCAATAAAATAAAGTGGAAATGCTTCAAATATTTCATAACAGAAATTATGTTATACATTTACTTATTGAATTTCTTAATAAATAATCGCAAAAGATGCGAAAATTGAAATTGGAGTAATCTAATTTTGTTCTAAAATTCACGTATATTTGAATAAATGACAGTGACAAAAATCTTCTACGTCAGTTTATGAAACTTTATAAAACTAAAATGCCGCTGCTGTTTTCACAAACTATGTCAAGATTGTAGGAAAGAATCTTAGCCTGCATAAATATAAGGAAATATCTTAGGGAGTATATTTGAGATAATAACAATTAGCATACGCTTCTTACCAATTTAAAATTTAGATGTAATCTTGATTGTAAGTTCCTCAGCATATAAATCCTGATATTTTACAGTTCTGAATATCGTGTAATACAAATCTAAACTTATAAAATGTAAAATCTCAAATCTCAGCTCCCAACTTTTTTAATTCTTCAGCTTCCGACTATTATCTTTCAATTTCTTTAATTTGTCTCAACAATTCATTATTATAACTATCGTTAATAAAATTTATGAGTTTTTACAAAGAGTTATCTACGATGATGTGTGACATTCTGTTTATGCATAATCAAGGCTGTAACTCGCCGAAACTTACCTACTTGCTGAACGAAAAAGCGCGGAAGCTTGGGACTAAGCTAAGTTTCCCTCTCGCATCAATGGCACGTACACAGAAGGGGTAGGCGTGGCACTCTGCGTTGGATGCTCGCGCGTGCACCGGACGCGAAGGGATGAGACAGAGGGTATGAGCAAGAGGGTAGATATGTGCGTATGGGATGCCGCGCGAGTATAAAGGGAAACGAAGACAAGAGAGAAAGGATGAGGACAGAGTTATTTCGCGAGATGAAACGGAACGAATGATGTGTGCGTAAAACGAGGACGACAAAATAATGAAGAAGTAAGATGGAACAAGAGAAAGAGGGAGAAAGGAGAAGAGAGAGAGAGAGGAGGGGGGAGGGAGGGAGAGGAAAAGAGAGGAGGGTTGAATCTGCACAGGGATGAAATAGCGGATAGAGAGAAGCTGCGAGGAACATTCTTCCTTATTCCGTAAGCGTGAGTGAGAGAAGCAGAGAATGTGCGCCGCGCCGTAAAGAGAGTGGAGTCTCGTCAGAGTGAGGGAGAGCATAAGAGAGGGAGCGAGAGCCAGATGGAGTAGGATAGAAATGCAGGGCGCGAGACCGCGCGACGCTTTCAGTCACCGCCCGATCCTCGGCGCGCACGGTTTTGGAGCGGGTGTTTCTCTATCGTGGAAATAGATTGGTGATTTAAATGGAAGTCCATCGAGGGACAAGAATGATCGTGTGATCAGTGTATTGAGTGCACGCGTCGGACAAAAATCGAGTGACGCGATCGTGCTGAAATCGAAAAAAATCAGCGATCGACGGCTGAGTGCGCGGATATAATTACGATACTGAGACTTCGATGTGAGATTAACTTATAAACGGTGTAATGAGAATCGCAAGAACGCGGCGATTAAATTTGGTTATTATGCACAGGTGAAAACGTGGTCGTCCGGGCGCAAAAGGAATCGGGACCAATGTAAATGCGAATAGTCTTGGAGTAAAAATTTTACGAGAGTTCGTAATCTTTTTCCTACTTTGATTTCAGTCGTTTTTAATCGAGACGGTCGATTCGTCGAAAGGCTACATCGATCATGTAGTCGCGAAGCGGCGTTTCAACGGCAAGAAACTAAATCAGAAGTCGCGCGGGTGTGTTCAGAATTAAATGGTGCGACAGAAACGACTTTTTTCCAGACGGTGATTTGTAATTATCTAGAAACCTTTAGTGCATCCACAGATGTGTAATGTGAACACACGAACAAACAACTTCGACTTTGTCCGCGGATTTGTCGCGGCGAAATGAAGGACTCTGAACATTTCTGCCAGATTAAGAGTTAGGTGAGTAAGATAAAATAATATTTTCGCATTTATATGAGGGAATGAATTTTTTAGGAGGTCAAGAAAAATGATGAAGAATAATTTTAGTAAAATAATATTCAATAAATAAGGAATGAAAGTTAACCATCAGCACGATACTCGGGATACAAGACAATGTATTTTAAATATTACACTGAAAAAAAGAATTGGCTGTTGCAGCAAATTAGATGGTAAAATATGGCATAGCATTTTTAATTGATTGCCGCAGTCAATTTTTGGCTGTGTTAACCTATAATCGAAATCCTATACTGACATTACGGATAGGCTAACGCAACCAAAAGTTGGCTGCTATAGCCAATTAAAAATGCTATGCCATATTTTACCATCTAATTTGCTGCAGCAGCCAATCCTTTTTTTCAGTGTACTTAATAATTTTTATACGTTTCGGTTACAAGCCATTCTCAGCGAACAATTATTCTTCCAAAACAATTATTTTTCCAAAAATAAATCAGAGATATATTCGTGATTTAAAGAGACTTGCTCTGAAGCTGTTCTTAATTATCGTCAAGTTGATAGATTCAAGAAACGACCACGTAGTGGAGTCAATTGAAAAATCTAGGATTTAAAAAGAAGAAAACAATAAGAATTAATTTTTAATGGTCAAAAGAAAATCATCCGAAGCCAAGAATGCGAGAGAATAATATCTTAACATAATAATATAAAATTTCGCAGTCATGAAGAAATTACAATAATATATACTGGTCGAATGACCACATTTTTAAGACAAGTTTTATTGGAATTAGTTAAAGAACTTTATTATGCAAAACATGATTATAAATTTTAAGATCGCTATTCTGTAAAAAAAATTAAAGTATACAGTTACATCTAATAATTAATTTATGTAATTAAAAATTTGATCCATACATTCTGTATTATAATATAATATATACCTTGTAAATTTACGCAATATTATGTTTGCACGATTAATAATGCAAAATTCATACTACTTTTGTCCCCGGTCTATGTAGTACCATTTAATTAATCCTTTGAACGGTGCATCTGTTCGGCTTTACGTTAATAGCATTATATTGACAGTTTAGATTATTATAGTTACAATTATTATTGTTATAATCAGATATTAATAAAGAGAATTGTAAACTCTGTATTAAATAAAAACAAATTGTTAGCTTCACTAATGTCGTAATGAGATAGAGTGTAATATATAATAATTTCAATACTTAGGGTTGTTCCACCTTTCGATAAACTTTAACTCACTCTCTTATCCTCTTACTCTCTTATTTTTTTATTCTTCTACTCTTTTGTTTATCCATTAGAGAAATTATCACGTAATTTATCCAAACCCTTATTCATAACAGTTGAATTGCGACGTATGTAAGTATGAAGTAGAATAGAATAAAATAGATTAATTATAATTAATTCTTTCGATTACACACACCACTGTATATAGTAAACATTTAAAAAAATGTAATACCTCAATTTTTTATTATTTGATTTTTAGCTTGCGAGAGTATTTTCAAAATTATTCTAGTATATAGAATAATAAATTGGAAACAAATCTAACAATTTTTATATTATTTTGACTAATTTATAACATTTTTGATAGCATCTTATCTATAATTTATTTGTGCCGCACAATCTTATTTCAAGTCGAAAAAGTGACAGTAATACAAATTTTCTAGATTCCTATGAAGTTATCTGTATTTTGAAAAAAGAATTATTATAAATAATATGACTCAGGCTGGATTTTTCCACTTTTTGGTAAACTTCAGCTCACTGTCTTACTCTCTTATCTCTTTACTCTTTTACTCTTTTGTTTATCCAGTAGATAAATTACCACATAGTTTATCCGAAGATAGAACAATCCATAGAGAAACATAGAGAAACAATACTGCTAATCGAAAACAAATTATATCCGGTTTAGATTTTTGATTTTTGCACACTATTGACTGTAGAATAAGTACATGAGTGCGAGAAAGGTGCCTGAAAGTGGTGATCGACCCACCGACTGACCGACCGACCGACCGACTGAAGAAGAAAATACTATTTCGCTAATGGAAAGTCGGATCCACAAATCGGCGGTACCGCGGCGTTCACTCGCCTCTTTGTCTTTTGGGTCCCGCATACTCCGGTTTTTCAATTTAAAACGACTTCTAAGAAGAACGGAGGAATAAGGGTGAGGGGTCGTTCGATCGATATCGAGCGGACCAAATGGCACCGGTAAATTGGAATTGTTACCGATAACGACGTTGTCAGAGGCAGCCGTGGGTTCGCGTGTCCTTAGAAATCATTCCGCGTAATTCAAGTATAACTTTTACCAACTACAGATCCTGTACTAATGAGCGTGCGGAGCGATATCAAAATGAATTTTTTAAATTAAAATAGCGAAACCATTGCCACGAATCTGAGAAAAAGTATCGAAGGTTTAAAGGATACGTAATGGACCTTTTAGACAGTTTGAAGATTAATTTTGGTTTATAAACTCTTAAATATTATTCCTGAAATTAACTTATTTTCTGTTGTGCTTCGAAATGATGCGATATTTTTTATTCACGACATAATTACATTATAAAATAATTTTTATTAAAATTGACGCGAATTAATTTTTTTAAAAATATCAAAATTTTTTGCACATAAATCTGCTTCGAAAGTGTATTTCAGATAAAATAGCATATTTTCCATAGTATATCAATTTGCAGTATCTTAGTTAATGCAAACCTTTTAACATATTTAATAAATTATATATAATTTTATAAATTAGTCATTGAATTTAAATTAAATTGTGTTAAATTTTCGAAAAAAATTAGTATATGCAAAGTCTCTCAAAAGTTACCGGATATCCTTCACTTGCAGATTCTGTAGAACATTCTAAGGCAAAAAAAATCTTATATGAAAATGTCGAGGCTATAATATTTATTTAATTATAGACGATTAGAGAGTTGGCCAATTGTAGTAACTAAAATTTGTGTGCTCAGATAGATAGCGCGATATCTTTATACATTAATTAGCTTTTTAAATATTCACATAATTGAAACATTTACCGCAAAAGTACTTAACTGTTGAAATTCTTGAACTGTTGAAGTTTCCGTTTTTAAAACGTTAAATAGGATCTTATAAGTTAATAACGTTTTAAATAAAAGAAAACCAAATTTTGATAGTTTAGGATACTTTTGCGGTAAGTTTAGGGTACTTTTACGCCTCAATTTTGCATACAATGATAAGAGATCAAGCTATTTCACTCTTTCTAAACCGATAACGATAATTTTATATAAATCTACAATCTATCATGTATCGTGCATTTTATACAAATGCTTAGAAACATTTTACAAATTTTCGACTATTCTAATAGTATTAATTTATAATAAAATAAAGATATAGTTGTATTTTATAAAAAAATATCTCTCAGTAGATCAAACAAATCGAATCAATTGATACGGTTCTTATGCCGCGGTTTCTATGTAATTTATAAAAGAGTAAACAAGCGTATATTTCGCAAATTAAAGCATCTCTTGAATAATTTACGTTATAACCTTTTGACGAATTTAATCTATTCCAGTGATTCGTACTTTTACATATCTTTGATCATTCCGAGAATGCAATCTTGGATGGTATGCTTTTATCGCATGTTAATTTATGAAATTTACGAAAATTCCTTTATCTCTCCGCTCTATGTGTACATGTTCGAACGTATAAGCGCTAGCAAAGCTATAACTTTTCACAATAAGTGACGTTACGGTTGCCATAACAGCGAAACTGCGCGATCAGTGCACTGAATCAACCGTACGATATTATGACGAGACTGGAAACGCGCGGCAACTTGGCGACGTTAAAGGAACGGAAGTTCTTAACGAATGTCGTCATAATGATACCGGATTTATGAGTTTGCTTTGACACTGCTACGAACTTTTTGACTGATTTAGCCCAGATAACTAATCAAAAATTCATCATGTATATTAATTAAAAAACTTTTATATAAAAAGAATCAGAACATCAATTTTAATATTAAATATGTTAATGTCTCTATATCTTAAAAAGAATTTACATAATATAAAGTGGATTACATACATTTATGTTTTAAATATAGAGAATCAATATTATATTTGTTTGCTATAATACTTTTCTAATTATAAACGATTAAAATTGGCCAATTGTGGCGGCTGAAATTCACGCGTTCAGGAATAGTACATGATGCCATAATATATTAATTAATTTTTTAAATATTAGCATAATTGAAACGCTTACCATAAAAGTGCTTAACTATCGAAATTCGACAGTTAGTTCGGTTTAGAAAGAATTAAATAACTGTATTTCTCTCTCTCTCTCTCTCTCTCTCTCTCTCTCTCTCTCTATACATATATATAATCTAAACTATCAAGCTGAAAAAAGATAATGATACAATTCAATATATTACGTCTTTTTAACGGAGCTAAGATCAGCACAGATGCTAAGATCAGGGAATGTAATCTATTTTATCTATAATAAAATGTGATTCATACAAAATTTTTATGACAAAACATTAAGTAATAAATTAACGCAATTAAATAATAAATTATTTAATTTAATGTAAGAATTATAATTTAATTTTTAATTCAAAGACACTTAATAGGCAATGTAATCTCTTTTAAAATCTTCCTTCATAAAAGATACCTATTGCAAATTTATCAAATAATTATTCAAATTCAAATCGAAAATTTTAGAATAGATTGTATATGGAAAGTCGTGATACATACCTATATGAACACAAATGACATAGACATAAATAATTAATTTAATTGATTAATTTGCGTATTTGTTCTCTCGTCACGTTCTAATTGTTTCAATAATATTACTAATATGGTATTGCGATAGAAGGTACGAAAAATATGTCGCGATGTTAGATTCATTATTTTACATAATTAGAATATCTATTTTGCAACTAATGTTTTGTTATACCGGCAATGTAGTAGAATAGTCTCTTAATTAAGTAAAATTGGTAGTACTGAATGCTCGCTTAAATTATTGATACGCTCGAGAGCTCTCGCGAATACTGTCTGTCGATGCGTACTCATTCGCTTAGCGCCTCGCGTCCGATGTCGGAGTGAGCTTAATTATGTAATTGTAACGAGGAAAGTGGTACATCCATGAGTATCATTGAATAAAAACTCAGTTTGACTCGAGCGAGAAGGAAATCGATCACTTCAAGTCTGCTTAATTTACTTTCTAATTAATTGCTGGAAGTTAAATGTGTTTGCAATTTAAGAATATTAGATTTACAAATGTGGGACACTGAATACGTTTTCTTAATTCCTATCTGAATAAACAATGCAGACAAAGATTTGTGGTTCTGCTCGACTTGATAAGATTCTTTGATAATTTCGAAATTTTTATTTAATAAAAATGTCAGAACTAACTTTAGTCGATGGTTTGTGCGATTATTTATGATAGCTTTATAAAACGTTCTGTATTATAACAATTATATATATAACCTGTATATTAATATTTCATAAAAATAATTTTGGAAATTAAATGAAACATTTAAAAATATTCTGTTAAATAACCACTAATATTTCAACAATCTCTCAACGTAATAATTTAACAGGATAAAAATTTAAAAGCATCGTCTATTTAAAGTCATTTATTCATAAGTTCTTTTTACGTTACGACATCACGGTGTCGCGAATGTCGACAGCGCGTGTTCGCGTACGACGTGATATAAATCAGTCAAATCGTGGACTATTATTTTCCTAGCACATCCCTCGCATGAATGACGTTGATCGCTAGACGCTTGACGATTTTTACTTGTGCCCTTGTGATAGGACTCCGACGTGAAATGTGAAAGGTTGGCATTCGATACAAAAGGCGTACGTCTGTCCGTCGCTCCGACGAGAGATATATTATTTTGGATTTACATGAATTGTTTCGAGAAAATAGCAATGAATACCGCTCATAAACAATGATTTGATCGATTTAAGGAAATTTTTATTTAATCCATTAAAAATTATTTGTCACTGTTACGTATTCATTATTCCTAAATAATAATTTGTTTGAATAATTTTATTATATTTGAGATACTGTGTTCTATCATGATTACTTATTTTTATTTTACGCGTAAAAAACTTTATTTTGATTTTAAGTTGTCTTACTTATATTTAAATGTAAATGTATCCATTTTATTAAGAATTACTTTTCGTTTAAGTAAGCTAAGACAATAGATCAATTAAATAAAAAGTGAGTGTGTTTATATTAAATTAAACCTTTTTTACATCTCCATTTAATTTTATATTTATGAAATTTTTGAGTTCTTGATAAAAAAATACAATATACATTCAGTTTCTGATCAAAAGAATATCAAATTATTTTATGTATCGTTTTGTTTTTTGAGTGTTTGAAATAAATTGAGATAGAATAAAAGAGGGAGAAAAAAGAACAGAGGAAAGGAAAGAGAGCGTTATGACAAGATAAGATTTAATTAATTATTTAAAAGATAAAGAAAAGTGATATTAGAAAGCAGCAACATTTGCTATAGAAATTCTAGAAAGAAAATGGATAATATCATAAAATATCATATTTTCAAATTAAATTAAAATAATTTATATTTTAATGGAGAATTTTAATTAATATTAAAAATCTATTATAATTTGAAGACTGCTACTCCTAACCCTTGTAACCCTAGATATAGAAATGGATTAGATACTTTAAGCTTTTGTGGTATACATACCTATTGTACCATAGCATTGTGCATTAGGTAAATATCGAGTAAATATCGATGTAATATAATTCCTCGATGAGAAATTTGGGGGAGGAGGTCGGTTTAGAACCACAATATTGGGATGGTTTGCAGGTACGTAAGCGTTCTCGAGAAAACAGTGGATGCTCCATTCGTATTATCAGCGATAATTTGTAGCTTTGTGATTTATGCGTAAATCCATGCTCGATAGATTATGCGTTATAGTGCAGTTGCGTAAAACACTCGTGAGAATATAATTTTCGATCGAATATCGGCCAAAGCTACGCACATTAATTACCGCGCTATAATTTTATCGTGTGTCCTTGTAATATGCGCACGACGCTCCTATTATTGTTCCATTAACGATGCGACGACGATCGACCACACATGCGAAATCGATAGCTAATTTAGAGGTGCTCATTGCTGTGAAATAGTTTGTCGATTACGTTTATTAATTGCGTTTCATTCATTACCACTATTTTTTCTTCTCGTGTGAGATATTCTGAATATTGTGATTGTTGAAAACTTGCTCGTAGGAACTGTTGATTTAATCAAACGTTCGATCGGCGCAGTATAAGTTAATAATAAAGCTTTGCAGTACAAAGGATACATATAGTATAGAATTAAAGATATTTCCAGTTAAATACTAAACAATTCTATTTTAATAGTAATGAAAAAAGCAAATCAGTGGTATAGAAAATAAAAAGAAAAAAACATTCTACATTTATCAAATAATTCACCATCACTCTGCTTATCATTCGACACATATCATTCAAAGGTTTTACTTATAATGACCATAATTAGTGCAACATTATAATATCTATTAATCAACTAACATTTTGAATAAAAATTATACTTATAGTTTATCATCTTTCAATAAATGTAAATTTATGATTATTGATAGAATGTTTTTACTTTATAACATTTCGTGGTTACTATTAATTTTGCTAATGATGAAGACGGATTGCGTATGAATTCCAAATTGGAGTCAGCGACATTTCGGAATTCAACTTTGGACCGAAGTTACCACCGCTGAGAAGGAAGAGGTTGTCCTCTCTTCCTCCAACTCCCTTGGCATGAACTATAATTAGTTTATCCAGAACTGTTAGCAGTGCTCGTGCAATTCTCTCTATAAGCAAGCTATGTAAAATGTGTGAGACTTGGTCTTATCTTACTCTTTCTGTGATCCAACACGAATTTCCTAATATATTATAATTTATTACACAATATTTGATTTATATTAGAAAGTGTAACTTTAACATTAGTTAATATTATTTCTTGCGGATGAATTTCCAAGTATTTACTTTTCCAAGTCCTTTAGTGCGCTTAAATATAGCACTATAATTTTATAACTCGAAATCAAATAGCTAATGAAAATGAAGATCTTAATTTTTGAGTAAATTGAGAATACTGCAATAAATTGAATTATTTTGACATTACATTTAACAAATTCAGTGTATTTTAAATTCATTTAAAAATGACGTAAATGTACAAATAAAAACAAATTTGTATACATTATTTCTTAAAAGTTATGTTATGTTATTATTATATTTTTCAACATTCCAATCTTTCTTCTATCTTTCTATTTCTCCCTCATTTTAAAGAAATCTTTATCTTGAAATAATTAATCGTTATAGATGCAAATTATTATGTTTAATTGTTTTTTTACTACGTAACTAAACTCATATATATTTTATCATAATTTTTCCAATTGTCTTCTGACACGTTGTTCTATTAATTGCATATCTGTTTTTAAAGTTCATATTAAAAGTTAAGGCTGTTCATTGTTTAATGACTTTTGCAGAGTGCGCTCTTGGGATCATGTTTGTCTCGCGTAACTCGTTATACATTCTCGTTACACACTCATTAGAAACATGTCATAATCACACCGCGCGGGTTTAAGTTTCCGTTTGTTCTGCGATTCATATAGCAGCTTGAAGACAACGGTTTATACAATATAAAATTATTTAGAGATATCTCTCCATTGCTCTTCTTAAAACAGGGTAATATTTTGTTTTATGCGGCCGAAAGAATTAGCTATCAAACCTAAATGTAGTCAGATCAAAATACTGAGGAAAATCTAATGCCCGTGTCATGCTCTGAATTTATTACATGTATTTCTTACTAGAGAACTATATGTTTCAATCTCATGCAAAAATGTATCATATACGATACTAACACAAAAGAGAAATCTTCTCCTTAAGATACGTCTATAAAGAGAGCCTTTCAAATTTTGTTTAATTTGAATGAAAAAATGTTAAAAAGAAAGAGAAAAGCAGAGAAGAGAACACGTGACTAGCAAAATATTTTAATAACCAATTTTAATAATCACAATAGTAATTGGTTAATTGTTACGCTGTTCGACAAAAGTCACTTCTTTCCTCTTCAAAGTACCACAGTATATACTTCGAAGATTTTATCACGTTGAACACGATTGAGTAGATGTTAGCAGATTAGGCTTTCGAGTTAGCTGAGGTAAAATACATTTATAATAATATTTAAAATGTAAATATTATATAATTTTTTCTCTCATAAATTAGAATGAATCTAGACTGCAATTTAGTTTATTAATCTTTTTATAAATAGCAAAAATTAATCAATCTAAATAAGGAAAAAAAATAATAATAACAATATAAAATCACTGACATTTATAAGTTTCCGATATATTAAACGTCGAAAATTCTAATTGATTTTATTTTATGAGTGTCATTTGTATCTTTAAATTAATTTTATGTAAACATATTAAATTTTGTTTCAAACATATTTGAAATAATACAGGGACAAAAATTTATGGATGCTGAGCGAAAAGTTTTGCTAAAAAATTACTTCGTCATTCAAGGGAATTTTTAATTTTAATCTTATTCGCTCGCGACGGCTTTTATCACTTTGCTACCTCTTTCGACGTTCTTTTCATCAAAAATCGGAAGATAATCGGTTTTTTTGCTATAAAAAAACCGTTGAAAGACGAATTCTTAAAATTCTAAAGCACAGGATGTACAGCGAGGAAGATTTTGTGGTATGCACGTCTCAAGATCAGGCAATGGCATGACGCGATTGGCATGCCAAGATTCGCAGGATATAGAATAGACAAGGGAAAAAAAACTTTTAACCGTTATAGGGGTGTAACGGATAGTTGCTGTTACGGCGGTAAAAGAGTAACATGCAGTGCACAGAATGACCTCGAGTTCCTGTTTCAAATCCGGGTCGTTGTGGATATTTGTCACAAAACAAGGAATTCATGACGGAACAGTAGGTGTCTCTATATGCTGGTGAGATTCTGAGACAACTACCGACATTATCATATTCAAATAAAGAAATCTTTCTCTGTCAAAATCTATACATAGTGTTAGTACTACAAACGAATTTGAAGAACAAATTTGTTCTCCAAGGCTATAGTTTATCAAACTGATAAATCTTTTCGTTAGACTAATGCTTTTAAAGATAAATTTTATATTAATTAATCTTAACAAATAATTATATAATAACTATTATCCGTTATGCAAAAACGATTCTTTAAAAAAAATTAGATTTCTCTTCCAATAAATTAAAACTAAGTTCTAAACGATCAAAGTGCATTTTGCAGTTGAATTTGCTGAGGTTATTTTTCGTGTCCACCAACAATATCCCGAATTACTTTTCGAGTTTGGCTACCACACGGTGCTAGGTATGTTCACTCATATGGCGGCTTAAGACATCGTTCAGTTTGCAATTTTCGTCGCTGTGCTTTTACTGCACAGCCACTGCACCCCGCGGAGTACTGTAGAATTGCTGAACCAGCTAACGAAACTTTGTTCCCGGACTCTCGAGGACTTTTCTTTCATCGGCAGTCTTCTTTACCTACAAGTTATCCAGGAGAGACTCGCCATCTTCTTCAGAAAATTGTTCGTCATTTTTATATGTTTGTCTATTTGTCAAAAATATTTCATCTGCCACAATTTTTTCGTTATAGATTGAGTTATTTTTAATATTTTTAATTACTCAAATAAAATAGACTAAAGTTCAATGGAATGGCTATACTTACTTTCTCAAATTATATTGAAATTCTAAAAATCCAAATCTTTGGAAAAATTTTTAAGAAGCATTTTTTTAGCTTATTCCAAATATTTATATAATATTTTTTAAATATATTACTGTTTTTACATATTTTTCTTACTAAGTAAAAAAAATATTCTAAAAATTAACAAATATTAAATAATAATTATGTTATTATATTTTTGTTGCATATCTAAATTTACTTTTCAAGTTTTACTCATGTGTAAATTTTATTTATATTATATCTGGAAAAGAATAGAGACTCATTTATTCATGACCAAATAAATAGCAAGTTGCCTAAGATTGACTTGGCAGAAATATGACATTTTCGGGGAAATTTCTTCAACTATTTTAATAGATTCGTAGCATTCTTGCCACGTCCACGTTTTAAAATCCACTGCGAAAAGTTTTGGACCCAGTTCGACTATTCGTACCCGTCGGCGAAAGCGTTTCTAGCGCAGTGTTAATTGATACTAAAAGTTACACATTTTCATGAGAACTCACACTGTGAATTACCGTGAGAAAAGCTATACTTTTCTGCATAAAAGGTTTTTTTCACACATCTCAATTATGAAATCCGCGTGTGAATATTTTAATCCGAATATTATATATATCCGCTCTTTTAATTTTTAATTAAAACTGTCTCCAGATTTTAGGCTCATTCTCGCTTAATGTAAGTTTATTAGTTTCGAACTATTCGGATTTTATGGAAATATTAACAAATTATAGTTTAACTACACAGCTTTTATCCAAAATCAATGTTGCGGCGAAAAAAGTTTTTCTGTTCATGGTGCATTCATATTAAAAATAAAATACAAAATACGCGCTTAATAAAATAGTGATCACATAGTTAACAGAAATAAAATTTATATACATATGTTATTATTTATATCATACATAGATATATAGATGACTTTTTTTTATGATGTTATGAAAAAAGAATAAAATAATGTTGAATTTTATTAACTACTTTCGCAAAGTTATTAATTTTTTTAAAGACAATTTATACCACTATTCTATTCAATAGATAGTTTAAACGTTGAAATGTTTGTGTGTTTCATATTGACCAATGTTTGTTATTTCAACTCGCGCAATTTACAAACATACACACAAATCGATACTGCTTCTTCCATAATACAATGCAATAACAAACTAAACATTGGTTGAGAAAAGATATATAGAGTAGCTATTAATATATTTACATAATACTTAATTTTAAGTAAGACCTTTGATAATGAGCTTCTGTAATTAAAAAATCTAAAAAATATAATAATAAATTTCACATGTATAAAGAAGAAAATCAATTTCGCGAGAAAATTTAGAAAATACAGCAAGAAACTTGCATTTTACAACACTTTCTCGATATATTGAGTTATATTCTCGATTTTATTCTCTATTTTACTACATAATTTCCCGATAAAAGTATATAGTAATATAAGCGGTAAGCACATTTCTAATATAGCTTTAAGAATAACCCCGGATAACTAATCTAAATCTGTTTACATAAAACTGGTTTAGGAGATGTTTATTCAATTTTATAAATCTTGAAAAGCAGGTAATGTAAGCTTCCCTCTTTCCCGCAGCTTCTATAATACTTATTTAATATTTACAATATTTGCAATTCAATTTCACATTATCGCTCGGAGGTACCTTTATTACACCGACATTATCGGAACCAGCCACTAACTGCAGTCATCGGTAGTTAAAGTCGAACCTCAAACTCCATTAGCTAGTCTAATAATGTCCCCGCAGAGAGAAGCGTTTTTGTCCACACTGCCAAATGACTGAATCGTCATTGTGGATTATATAGGTTGCTCGCGCAATTTTCCGAGAATAATACGACGTCGAATTTCGTGTCTCGAATAAATCGAATGCAAATATTGATCGTCGCGCGGATTTCGATTAGACGCGCACAAGGAACGCGGCTTTTACTTCGGCGTCTCACATTTCACATTATCTGACCAATTCTCTGCATTAACAAAAGGAGCTCTACTCATAGCACCACCTTTCGTCTTTGCTGAAAGTTGTCGCACGTTAATATCTCGTGGTGAAAACTTAGTTTTCATTTCCTGACGGGACTGCGGAGGTCGACGATGCCAGATATAACGAGTACCGTTGTATTTCCGTCTTAAACTTAATTCAGATTACTTGACACCCGTTGCAAACGCAGATTCTGCCAATTTATGAACGTTCGCGTAGTTGTTGAAATACGAAAATGAGATATGATAAGCAAGCATTATATCTCATTAAACTTGACATTATATCGAGGAAAGAAGAAACAGGCACTTTGCGCTAATGATAAAACAAATCTTATTATGGAGATAAAAGTTAAAAGATGGATAATAAAATTATAGAATAATTTTTTATCATAATATATATATGACAATATTGTTTAAAAATCGCTAATAATGCAAAGTTAATAATAAGAAATATAATTTTATATATAATAGGTATAAAATACTATTAGGTGTTAAACTTATAATACTTTATTAATAATACTTTGATTAAGGTATTTCCCTTCGAAACAAGTCAATTTTGGAGACGAAAAACGGCAGGAATTAAGTTTAACATCTAATTTATCTTCTCGATGTACCTGATGTGTTTTCAAGCATAGAAAATATTTTAATATTAATTTGGAACAATATCCATAGTAATATTTAGACAATACATAATACAATATGTATTTACAGAATTTCAAACTAATATTTTTACCTGAAATATTGAGAAGCACTGAAAAAGTGCTGATGAGAACAATTTAATTTCTGTGATATTGAAGTAATAATAAATCACATCTATTGGAAGTTATTGTCATTTCATTTTGGTCAAGCTTATTACTTTCTTTCTTATATCAATAGCGAGCAATTTTTGACACTTAGATTTATTAGTAGTCACTTGATTTATTTATGATTTTGGCATCTTATTCTTCTACGTGAATAAAACTTTATTTTTAAATATCAGATTGAAAGTTTAATTCATATATTTTATTATGACGGGTCGTACAGAATTTTAATGAATTTAGCATCATACTTTTTTCTTGCATGCGCGTATAGTCAGAAATTGCTTATCATTAAATTTAAATTTTTAATAAGATATAAATTGCTTTAAGTTGGTCGGATTAACCGAGATAGATTCAGCGAGCACCAATGGAGGGACGGATCTGAGGAATTGATTTTTTAACGGGCTGCGCGATTTAACGCGATTTTACGTTCGAGCTGGTCGCGCTGGGACGTGGTTATGTATATTTACGCGACTAGACGTTAAGCATTTTGCACGGTTCGCTTGCGGTAAGAACGGACGGGTCGAGCCAGTATTCGCATAAATTCTTCTATCTAGGAAATTGCCGTTTTTCTCTCGTTCCACCTTCGTCTTCCTGTCGTTCGTCGAACTCAGATATGCTAATAGTTCGCTACCTACTTTCATCGTCGTTGGAAATAAATCTCATTTGTGATCTGTGCTTTAAGAGATCGTGAATTAAAGGCAGAAATACACGCGCACCGTATATGTACCTACATGTACACGAACGCCGCGCAGAATTTCTGAAAAAAACATGGAATTATCTTTATAATCTTTTATATAAGCTCTTATATATCTTTTACGTAAGCTTTTATTGGAAATGGATGGATTTATCTAAAGATAAAAGTTCAAATTCCATACCAAAAATTTTTTCGTTACTTCTCAGCCCTTTGAGGACTGGGATTTTCTAACAAAATAACTTATGGAAAATCTTGCTTTCTAAAAGTTTTCGGAGTAGCTGAATTCGATTCTGATCTCAGAATTATAAAATTCAAATTTCACAAAAAATAATCTGATTATCGTGAAACTCGGTTTTAGAAGATTCGTGGTATCTCTGAAATTAAATGTAGCCTGAAAGTATCGAATTTCAAAAGGATAGTAACTTTCATGAAGAAGGATCTAGTATCACAGATCAGAGTTCATAATCACAGTTTGGAAATCAGTACTAACTGTTTACATAGAAATGAATTAAAGCTGATAAGCTTTAAATAAAGCGAAACTGAAAACTTGATACTATACTTTGCAATTAAAAATTCTCTAAAATCGAGTTTTATGATAATCAAAGTATTTTTTTTAATTCTGTCCGCCATATTAAATACATGATTTTTAATTTCTTGTTATTGACCTTAGATTTGAATAAATTAGCAAATTATTCCAAAGATTAAATTTTATATAAAAATAAGCAAACAGTTTACAAAATAAAAGAGGATAATCCCAAATGAGATCTCCGGTCCATATACTTAATCAATCATTGTTCATTTAACATTAGTTTACTAATAAATATTATATACAACTTTGTAACATAATTGTAAGTATAAAACAATCAGTAATGGTTTCGAGATTCGTGCGCTTTTTTTGACTTTTAACATATTGTCAATATTGATATATATATATTGTGAAGTTTAATAATATCATAAATTTAATTTCTATCTACGTAATTCTCGATTTTGCCTCAGAGCGACAGTCAATCTTATCACAATTTCTACATAAACTTCGAAGATTCGCTGCGAATTTGCTGCAGCATTTTCTTCGTGACGTTACCATAAGCTGATTTGCAACTTTGTGGGGAGTCCATCGAGCTTAGATCCTGCGGTTATACAGACTCGATTTTGGTCTACCAACTTCAGTCTCGCAGGCGGTATAATGCCGTGGCGATAAGACTAATGTAAGTTAGGTCACGTACCATCATAGTACATTGAGATATCCCGATGAGTATCCCTACTTGTATTCATATCCGTTGTATAGATTACGTGCATACATAGATGCATGTAGCTTAAGTAACTGCTTTCAGCTGACTATAACACCACTGCTGCTGTGGAATACGTATAAGCGATGAAATGTTGAGAACAAAATATCATGAGCGATGGCCATTTAAAATAGCCGCAAGATTAACGATTTCTTCTTTCGAAATTTCTTTTAAAACTGAATCGAGTAATAAAATTAATTTTTTTAGTACGAAAGGAATTTCAGTTTAATTGATCTCGTGCGATACTTGCTGCAACAACGTTATTCCATCCGTTGCACTAATTACTAATTAAATTGCGCACGTCGATTCTATTTATGTAACTCTTGATGTGTCATACATGATGAAGCGAATGTTATGGCTCATTATTTCGTTTAACTAATTTTCAATTGCTGCATGGAAAATGATGTTTCGCAGGACCGTTATTTTTGAAGCATATTTAACAATGAGGATTGTGACCAATTTATCAAAGTATAAAATAATTATAATGCTACGTATTGCATGAAAATGTTATCGGTTAAATTACAATAGTTCTACGTTTTCAGTAATATAATGTTGAATATAATATATCTGTAAGATACTTAACATTTAATACATATACAGTAAAAATGAGAAATTAAAATCAAAATTAAAATGGGAAATTGAAATCAATTTTACGAAGATATTGTTCCTTTACTTCTTAAAAGTGACACAACTAAAACATAAAAAAACGTGATATTTGATTATCATAAATAAATCAAGTAAACATTATTTTATGAAATATAAAAGTGAATTAACTTCATAAAAAGAAGTTATCAAAATCACTTAAAAAGAGTGATTTAAAAAGATCGTTAAAATTATCACAACACAAAAAGAGTTTTCTTATGATTATGAAATGAAAATGACAAAAATGATATTTGATTAAGACATTTTTTTTATCGATGTTATTCGATTAGTCGATAATTTTCTATTGAGTTAAAAAATAATTGTTTATTTTTTTTGAGAAACTTAATTTTTTTAATTGTGTTATTGTTGAAGTAAGGGGGGGGGCGAGAGAGAGAGAAAGAGAGAGAGATGTTTATGTCTAATATTCTTGTATTAAAAAATATTACGAGTTATAGGTGTATTTATATATAAAGAAATTATTGAGAATATTTAGTAATAGTATTATTTGTGTGCGACTATTATGTTTTAAAAAAATTTGAATATCACGATTCCTTAACTTAAAAGTACAATAAAAGGAAATAGAAGGACTCGAGGGAATAGGCGCTAGTTCAAGTGTGTTAATAGTTCAAAAATATTTCTCAAGAACTCAACAAGAATAACTGAAACGTACGAATTATATCATCGTTTAACGATTATTGTTGTTCTTCTGTCCCTTAATAAAATTTCTAACTTATAAATATTGAGAAATATTTTTGAACTATTAGTGCACTTGGAACAGCGTCTATTCCCTCGAGCTCTACTATTTCCTTTTATTGTATTATATATTTTATTTCTCAATAATCAATGGTTCGTGTTTTTTGTTTATACTACTACCAAGCTGTCGTATTGTTCTACCCGATCCGCAAAATAAAAAAAAGAATCGTCTAATCGCAGCTTTACGCTAGACCTAGACAATCACAATTGTTTTCGATTTTAGTCGATAATCGCGTTTTCACGGTGATGCATGACGTGCAAAAAAGAAAAAATGAATTATTTGCGAACGACCTACTTTACCTGTTAATGCGAATTGGTGTTAATACAGGAAGTAAAGCAATCTAACATGAAAAGTCTGCCAACAGAAGGCTTTGAATCGTTTTCAATCATATGTTGGATCATTAGCGGGAACTGCCATACGAATATCGATTAAAAATGGCATGTTGTCCGGCCACTGAGCACGGAGTTCGGCGGAAACAATACGCAAACCCTCCAGGGCAGTATATTACGTATGCCATATTGATTATAAATGTACCATCGAAAGTCTGGCGGGTAAAATAAATGATATAATTTTCAAGCGACAAATTATAGTAACCACATAATATGATTGAAATTATACGAACTGTTAAGATAAATTGTTGTATAACAATGAATGAAAATTATAAAATTTGTTCCAAATTTTTTTCATATCTATATATTCTTCAACCAACGATAAGTCAATATTTTCCTCGTAGAAATCACTGCTATATGCTTATAACTTTTTAAGATTCAACTTCTTAATACTTTTACAATTAATCTTTAACTTGAAATTGTACTAAAATGAATTCTTCTTGTATCATGAAATAAAGAATAAAGTTTAGTTATTCTTACACTAAACATTAACTTATAAAATTCCATGAAGTTATTAATAATTCAAAAACTATTAGTATCTCAGCATACTTATTTATTAAAAGAAAACTTCAAATTGATCAAAGACTGTAGACGTAAAAGAAAGCACGACAGCATCAACTTAGGAGATATTCACTAGAGATCCGCGTCATTTATATTTATTAGCTTTCTGGTTACGAAAATTCCTTTGAAATGAGAACAAAAGTTACGGCAACGATTATAAATGGAATTATAATGTAAATTATAATATGTTAAGTTAATGGATATTAATAATACGTTGATCGTCAGTACAAAGAGACGGTTAAAAATAAACAAGTATAAATATTGTAGATACAGTAATATTAATATGCTATCGCAAGTCATATATAAAACTAAAAATATTTATTTATTACTCTGATTTTATATTCCCGATAAGAAATCATAATCATAAAGGGAAAACTGCATCATAATGATATAGAATAAATCTTATACGTGCAAATCTTTTAGAGTAGAGTGTTTTTTGAATTTAAGATATGCGAATATCTATTTGCAGAAAATATGCATTTCCCATTTTGATGTAAGGTAGAGATACACTCGACGGAGAAAATAGATGACGGACATTTCCATAAAAAATCAATTCGCGATATATTTTTATCGTGGCGTATATTACCGATTTCGTTGAAGTGCTCGAAAAGTTTTCTTACAGCCACTTAAATCTTTTTTCGCACGGATTGATTTGCTACCCTATTTCGCAAGATACTTTCGAGGGACGTATTTAAAAGTTTTCAAATAAAACGTTTCACGAATGGTGATGTCTTCCAGTTTGCAAGTAAATGCAATTCTGTTGTTGCACACTGTCTCCTTCGTGAATTCTGGCATGTCGTTTATCGCGTTTAACGCACACATCATATAAAATAAAGAACGACTGGCGTAATGTAAAGTACGACAAAAGATTCTATTTTAGAAATAGCTTATATCATAAATTGAAAAATGTTGAACTATTATTTTGACAAAATATATCACGGTAAATACTTAACTGCATAACTTTATAGTGTGTCACTTAAAATTATATGTATAATATTATAATAATATATCGAAATATTTCGATCGTAAGTATCATTTCATGTTATTACGATATTTAAATGATAATTTAGGTATCGAGAATTTTTTAAATAACTTTTTATTCAATTTCACGTAATTAATTAATATCAAAAGTTTTCAAAATAAAATTCATTTGTTTTATAATAATCATAAAATAAAATGGCAGTATATATCGTATCAATTTTAATTATAATTCGGTTACTTGAATTATAATTATTATATAATAATCTTGTCTGTATGCGTAAATTAATTTTATATATGTATATACATATATAAAATTATATATAATTTACATATAAATTATATATATTTAAAAATTACGTAAATTTATGATTGTTTTGTAAATATCTCGCACATACAATATAGGATCTAACCTAATCTATAATTTCCAATTAATTAGATTATCAATTGATTAAAACAGTTTATCTAGAATAAATTTTAGAGAAGAAAATTTCATTTCTTTTTCTCAAGAGAATATCAAGGATATTTTAGAAATCTCGATATCACATTAACAATAATTAATGTTAGAAGAAAGACCAATTAAGTATGTTAATAGTATTTAACTCGACAATTAAATAAAAATCTGTGGTGATTTAATGAAATTACTGATTGCGTTTATATAAATATAAATAATACAAATGTCTTTCTTCATGTACGAGTATATAGTTATTTACGATTTTATAAAAGCAAATATATGAAATAAATATATAGTATCGGATTTAATTGTACACAATTGAATACAAATGAATTTTACTTAAAATTTTCATTACATTTAACAATATATAGAATCATCGAAGTTTTTATAACGACAAATTAGTTTTTAATTTGTAAAACAATAGCGCGTGACTTGCACGAGGTCGTTGACATTCGGCGTGTGATATTCGGATTACGTCTAAGTATTCGCTAAGATATAAATGGGCCCAGAATATAGCCTTTATGCGATAGACGTGTTCACCATCGAAGCGTCGAGGTCCCGCTGAGGTTTGCAAGTTGTTCTGGTGTTACCGGCTACGATCGAAAGTTACGGGGTAACCCGTCGATCGAGGACACGACGGCTTAATTGGCAAGTTGCCTCTGGCGGCACCTGATGAAAGAGTCGGCGATGTCTTCCTCGTGCTTTGGTCGAAGCGGTAATCGGGTTGAAAAAGATTGCCCACTGTTTTGGAGCACCCAACTTTTAATTGCGTGGAGCTTCTAATTGAATCGAATTGGATCGCTTCCAAAATGAGTACTAGATATAGACTTTACGAGACAGTGACAATCGTATAACAAGTTTTTATACAGCCGCTTAATAAAACACTTTAATAGAGTATTTATCGATTAGAATTTGCAAATCATTTTTGTTAACTCACAGTTAAATTGAATATACTTATAAACAAGATTTATATTAGAGGAAAGTCGCCGATACTGACGTAGGTCTCCTAAAGTGACACCCCCTTATTTTTCGGAAACTAATTATTGCATTTTATTAATACTAATAAAATCATGATCTCTGTTTAGCTAATTGAAGAAGTACAAACTCATAATTCGTAGGTTTGTGGCTTGTTTTTTTATCAAATCAGCTAAAAACGAATTCTACAAATGCAAAAATAAAATTCTTACGATTTTTTTTTGCAAATTGTGAGGTTTAAATAATAATGACTATATTATTGATAATATTACGTCATTTTAAATACTTATAGTTTCCGAAATAAGTTTTATTTATATTATTTTTTCTCTTAGTCTTTTCATAATACGATTTTTAATTTAAATTTGGGTGCAGCGTAAACCGCCACACCTGTCCGTAAAACAGACCATGAGTTAATTTAATCTTTATAATGTTGCTTTATAGTGTCAAATAAGTCTATTGGAGCTGAAGGCAATCGTGCATATATGGAACAACTCTAGAAAAACTATTG